>NC_079169.1:68441822-68559322 GCF_947568905.1 Ostrea edulis | reverse complement strand
TCAATGTTTTATTTGCCTTTAATCTTATTTTAAAGATTGCAGGTGAAATTGGTGGACGATTGGTGAAAATGAATGAAGCATTGATCAAACTGAAACATGAAATGGAGAGTACATATGAAATGATGACCTCTAGCAGTACATACCAGGACTGTTGTGTGCATCGTGACTATCCTCACAATCTACACTTTAGAGCAAACGTGATTATTCCAAAACGAAATACTATACACTGAAGTTTTTAAACTCACCACTATCTTTCGAATGATCTGTTTTCTTTAGACCGACATTATTTGTATTGTTAGGTTTCGACAGACATGTTTTGCTACAGTAAACCAAGCTATGTACAAGATACCAACATCAAATATCCCACGTCGGATGTGTTAAACACAATGAAGTCCAACTATCGGGAAAACAAGAACATTCAGTTCCAATACGTTGCTCTGAAATCAGGACTCTACATTAATTATCCGGCGACCAATTTAATTGGCTGTGATACTTACGACCCAAGATTCAGGTACGAAAAACGTTATACAGAAATATATCTGAAACTTTAAACACGGGTAAAACAGTGACACAATACACGATTGATATCTGACACACACACAATGACACAATATACGATTGATGATATCTGACACACACACAATGACACAATATACGATTGATATCTGACACACACACAATGACACAATATACGATTGATATCTGACACACACACAATGACACAATATACGATTGATGATATCTGACACAAAAACAGGGACACAATATACGATTGATGATATCTGACACAAAAACAGGGATACAATATACGATTGATGATATCTGACACAAAAACCGTGACACAATATACGATTGATGATATCTGACACAAAAACAGGGACACAATATACGATTGATGATATCTGACACAAAAACTGTGACACAATATACGATTGATGATATCTGACACAAAAACAGGGACACAATATACGATTGATGATATCTGACACAAAAACAGGGACACAATATACGATTGATGATATCTGACACAAAAACTGTGACACAATATACGATTGATGATATCTGACACACACACAATGACACAATATACGATTGATGATATCTGACACAAAAACCGTGACACAATACACGATTGATGATATCTGACACAAACACAGTGACATAATACACGATTGATGATATCTGACACAAAACAGGGACACAATATACGATTGGTGATATCTGACACAAGAACAATATAGGTTGACTTTGTGCATTAAAATGTTATAATACTATCACTATATATTAAAATATAGCTGGTCTTATATATCGCCAACATTTCATAAAACCTTAGCCATTAACAAAAATGATTGTAAGTTATTATTTGACATAGAGAAGTTTAATCCCCAATTGTGGAAATTCAAATTATAATCAATAGAAATATTTTACAACGCTAGGGAAAGCATATCATAACAGCCATTCCGTACGTGGACACACATTATTGCTTTTAATCCTTCGTCTCCTTGATTAATCCATCTATAAAAAAAAAGATACGATTGACAAGAGAGAAAAAGCTGCCTAAAATCAAAATAGGTATTTTGTATTCAAAATTATTAATTTGTAAATATCTAATATTTGAATGGAGTTAAATACATTTGTATGCGTTTGTTCTATAACGTATTCTTAGCATACGCTCGCTCTAAAACTGATGCTACTTTAATTTCCCAAACAGTTCTTTAACAATGAAATAGGATAAGATTATGGTATGATATTAGGATAATGTTTTCTGTGACTGTAACTATTACACATGTACTATCGTTTTTAAATCCAGACCCGGGCTGTACTGTCAAGACTAAATTGAAAGTGAAAGTCAATATTTCGTTAAATAATGAAGAAACTTCCTAATTTTGTTTCATATCATTACGCTTCCCCATTTAAATATGTGATCAGATTAAGAGAGCGATGTTTTGCGATGCTTAACAAAGTCCTGTTTTAAAAATCTGCCCGTTACAACTTTTGACACCTATTACAGTGCATTAAAATTTATAGTTCAACAATAGTTCCCTATAAAAAGATGTGTGTCGGTTATTATTAATTGGAACGCGCTTTATGATCAGTTGTTTGTTGACCAATAATGAAATCCTGAATAATTCTGTCAGGATTGATTCAGGATAAAGTGTGTATACCCCATAGAATTTCAAAAATTTCATTTTTAAATACTAGCCTCAATAAAATACTGTATACAAACGTAAATGGAGTTATTCTTTAATCTACCTTGGAAAATGGTCATTATTTCACAATAACTATTTTCTTTTTAAGACCATATTTTGTGTCTAGTACCACTTCTACTCCACGGGACGTGGTATTGGTGTTAGAAATGTCGGCTTCTATGAGGGGAGATAAACTGAACGAGGCCAAGCATGCCGCCATTACCGTCATGGAAACACTTAGTGTCAATGACAGGGTAAGTGACGCTCTCTCTGGGTCTCACTTTTCATGAAAATGAATTCGTGAGAATTATGGGTTATAATCACCAAGGGGAGAAGTATTAGTTCACACAGAGAGTAAGATTTCGATTGACTCAAATCTTTTATCATATGTTCTGATTTTGCAAGATTGGTATCGTGGTATTCAATGACAAAGCACAGAGCCCAGGTGGTTGTTATGGAGATAAACTGGCCCCAGTTACACAAACAACAAAACAGTATCTGAAAGACTTCATTAACGCTAGAGACGGCACTGAAGGATCGAACTATGCAGAGGGTCTCCGCAAAGCCTTTACTTACTTCCGATACAACTTTAATGGAGAAGATTTCAGAGGTTAATATCATTTCTTACGAAAAAAGAAAATGCCAAAGGAATAATTTATGGTTTAGTTAAGAAAGAAAATATCTCATACCTGGGCCCATTCCACAATTTTAATGTAGCAGAGATAAGTAATACTATCTCTGTGTGCTGTACTTAAATGATCAGGTTTCAATCTGTTTTAACACAAAGAACAATTGATATACAGAATGCACCATTTTTGTTCTTGATATCTACTTTCATGAGGTGCACGCGATATGCTCTGAATTTTTAATATCAATGTCATACTTTTATTTGTTATTGTGTATTAAAATTAGTAAATTTACACGAGAGAGAGAGAGAGAGAGAGAGAGAGAGAGAGAGAGATGTATTTGTGTAAAATGATATTTATGTTCCTTAGTTAATATGACTTGCTATGTAGCCTTTGCTTGTTATTTGATAAGAGCAGTGAAAAGAGGTCAGTGATGTAAATTGAAAAACTAAGTCATGCATTTTGAAAATGACGAAGTTAAATAACAGAATAAGCTAGTGGGGTCAGAATAAGTTGAAAACAAAAATACAATTATATATGTATCACATAGGTATGATTATTCAATCTTACCCCCTACAACACATAAAGAAATATCGAAATAGAGCTGCCTGCAATCAAATAAGGTGGGTTTTACAAATAAATGAGGCCACAATCCAACTGCAAATATTTCAATTACTTAGTGTCAGTGTTTTGTGTTCATTCATTCTACCAGTCCTTGAAAAGAATATACTATCTTTCATACATAATTATCTGAATATTGATATCAAATTATTTTCAAAAGGGTGGTTTAAAGCAATACATTTATATGAAAGTGAAGATGACGAACAGTGATCAATCTCATAAAACCTCTAAAAGTAGAAAATTGATAGCAGGGCTAACACGGACCCGTGGAATCACCAGAGGTGGGATCACACTTACAAGGAAAGTAAGCATCCCCTGTTGACCGGTCCGTGTAATAATATTTAAAATATCGTTCCTTCTGTGCTATCCAAGTAGAAAACATTGCATCTCAAAAATCAGATTTAGTGAAATATTTGATAATATTTTTTTGATGTTCCTCAAGAGAATTCACATCCTTTTAAGCTTTGATCTTGAACATGTTTGTCCAGTTGTTTTATTTCTTCTTCCAGTCTCTGTTCTTTAATTATCCATAATGGTCCTACCTCTCCATAATAACAAAAAAGTTTAAGAATTTCAATCCAGAAAATGTTTCAAATGCATTCGTTTGCAAAACAGTTTCTTCTATACTTTTGTAGACCAGATCATGTTGTTTGTTTCGGACGGTGATACCAGCACAGGAGATAATCCCCTAGAAGTCATCAGAGATGAGAATCATCGGCTACAAAACAGAGTTGTCATCAACACGTACGGTATAGGGACGGGTAAGTTAACGGGGAGGTCATCAACACATACATGTATTGTTTAGGAGCGGATAAGTAGTAGTCAAAATATACATGTAGTTGTCATCAGGTACGGCATAGGGACATGTACATTGTACGTTGTATGCAGTAAAATAGATTTGTAATCAATACATATGCATGTCTTATATGGATTGGTAAATGTCAAAGCTGATTTATCAAAAATTGATTTTTGGTAAAGGGACTGGTGTTTTTCGCTGTCAAAGCAGACTAACTCGCGGTCAATATACGTATGATAAAATAAGAAATGTTTGATCGCAATTGAAGGAAACTTTGACATCTTGCATTTTATATACATATATATTAGCAATATACTACTTTACAAATTGTATCCTCATGAATGAGATCATGACGTCAAGTAGTTAATATCACAATGCCAATATGACACTGATCTAAAATGTCGTTATCAGTCAGTATTTTTACATGACAAATATGTTTCGTATATTTACTGTTCAGATACGCGTCTATTGATTGATTGTATCTTGTTTAACGTCCCGCTTGAGAATTTTTCACTCATATGGAGACGTCGTCACTACCGGTGAAGGACTGCAAAATTTAGGCCTATCTATGCTCAGCGCTTATGGCCATTGAGCAGGGAGGAATCTTTATTGTGTCACACCTGCTGTGATACCGGACCTCGGTTTGCGTGTTTTCAACCAAAGAACCGCCCCATTTAGTCGCCTCTTACTACAAACAAGAGGTTACTGAGGACCTATTCTAACCCGGATCCCCATGGGCACAAATACATGTCTATAGATATATGTACTGCATAAATACTTAGTTACTCGGGAATCAGTTTGACATCCGTAAGCACTACATTTAACACATATATGCGGAAAGCAATATCACAAGAATAAGGAATTGTATATAGAGTGGAATATAAGACTCTTCGGCCTAAAGACACTACGGCACAGAAAACCCAGAACGTTGGACACCCTGGTCCAAAATTATTTTTTTTCGTCCGAAGCACTTTGATCCTATTTTATTGGTGTGCCTTATTTCTACCATATTACGTCTTAACATTGATATTTCAGCCCAATGACATTTCATACCAATTTTATTTTCGTCCGATAAACTTGGACCAATTTTTTTGCCATATTTCCCCGTAATTACATATACGGCTCAAAAGCATAACTATATATAATACATTCACACTTCGACCCAGTACATTTTGGTCTAATTTTGTTGTCTTATATATCATGTTATTTTCGTCCCAACAATATATAGAACCATTAACACCTCGGCTTGATATGATGGACCTGAGACACTTCCACCTGTTTTGTTTGGTCTCATATTGTCCGTCTTTTCTACTGTACAAACTACAGGTGCTTGACGTTTTGAATATATTCAATAAAAATTCGCCGATTGATTGCCTTTATGTCCAGTTCATCTTGAAGATGCGAGATATAAGACGTTCACAGAGTCGATGATAGATTGTATGGGTCTAATTATGATATTGAATCTGGCGTGTTTCATACCGATTGTTAGGCCGTTCTTGACACACTCATTTTGACTACGGATAACCCCTTTTACCTGATCAAGATATAGGCACTGATCCCACCTCTGGTGTGTCCAGGGGTTCGTGTTTGTTCGACTCTCTATTTTGTATTGCCTATAGTATGGTTCCACGTAAAAATCAGGCAAAATCGCATTTTCGTGATAAGTCCATGTTCACGAAATGAACCCAAACTTAGCATACTAACTCACCGTAATATGTTTAGCAAATATACAAAGTAGTTTTGATTTATTTCGCCTTGTTCCAAAATTATGGACAGATAATTATGAACATGGAGAATTCACGCTTAGTGCAAATCTATACAAAACACTACTTGTAATCCCTTTGAAATCTAAAAACAGCAAAGCGGGTATGAAAATATATCATTATATAACATTAAACAAATAAAAAAGGCATGCTCTGAAATAAATATTTTATTTGAAAGTTTCAATATAACAATTTAAAACCGCTCTGAATGTTTCGATTTTAATGCAATTTCGGTTATCGTTCCTGAATTTAACCTCGATGATCGCTAGGGGCGCTGCGTTGTCAACACACTAAGTGCGCGGAAAATGGCGGATCCAAAACTGAATGCCGTGTAGGACAATATTCCGACAGAGTGTGATCTACCCTCAAGCCTCATCTAAAGGAAACGAATATATATATAGCTTCGGAGAGTGTCAGAAATACATTGATGCATATGGCGTCACAGAAGATAGACCCTGTGTGGAGCAGCCGACAACGAAGACCGAGCAACATATCTTGAATGACATGTCACCAAGTCGGCGCATTCCGGTAATTTCAAATGGTGTGATTTACATATTTAATAAGTCAAAATTCGCAATATTTATTATTACTAGCATAAAAATCATAACGAATGTTGTATTATACAATGTAGCATTGTATGAGACGACTGTGTACAGATGACACCCCCTCCCTCGTTTCAAAAAGTCATACTTTCAACAGTTACGCTATATGTTTTAGGCCTAGGCTAATCGACGGCATGTTTCATTTGTAATGGTCTGCAATAATAGCAGACATCTACGTATCCTCCACACAAACGCCTCCTGTCTCAGATAGAAATGTAGATTATGCCTCACTGAGGATCAGTAGGAGTAGGTATCATCTCAAAAGAGTGTGGTTTTATGTACTACAGTCGAATTTGCATATAAAAATTTAAGACATGATATGACTTTGTGAGATGAAATGTTTAGTATATAATGTAAACCTTCTCAATACATTTCATACATAGCTGAGTGGTTAGGTATCTGGATTAACATGCTGGAGGTACCGGGTTCAAAACTCAGAAAGGACTTAATATTTTCCTTCAATTTATTTTATATACACATCATTTTTTTTTCCTTCAAGGTATTCTATAATTATAAATACACACAATTTTTTAAATATTATTTCATATGCACAAAATCCTTTCTTTTAGTGGTCACCATTCAGCTCTTGACAAATCAGAATTCATATTTTAAAAACATATGCATACTATTAGACATATCAAAGAAAATATTTAGGGTCTGTAGTTTTTTAAAGAATTCCATTTTATTGTCAAACAATTCATAATGTTAATTATAAATCTTCATATCAATCAATAAGTTGAGTCTCCTTGACATTTTTATTAGATATCTATTATATTACTATTTAAAGTCTGTCTCAATTTGATATGGTCATGGGGACTGGTCAATGCATGGGTTCTTGAATTTATATTTCTAATAATAATATATAAATATAACAAAGATCAAGTCATTTAGCTAATGTATATTTCTTTAAAGTTTTCATACCAGCATCATGCAGTGTCATTACCATCACTACATGCATTGGAAACTTCTGTGGTAAATACATAACTGTAAATACATGTAGCACATATGTACCAATGAATCTACAGTGCAAATGTTTTATAAACCTCAAACTTGGTAGAGCAGTATTATATAATAATCCTGATATACAAGCACTATATGACCCCTTCTGATAATGAGGTCAAAGTCAACCAACCCCCAACCCACCATTATAGGAAAATATTGGTCACTCAGAAACCAGACTCAAAACCTGATACAGCTGTTGCCCTGACTAGTACCTGAACCTACTTGTCACTGATTTAGAATATTTGGAACACCTTCTCAATGCCATATACAAGTTTCTTTAAGCATTTCTTGTTTTCAAAAGTTTTATATGCTGTTTTAGTATTTTATTCTTTCTAACTACATGTATAATTTAAATATCAATGTGTACTATGATTACTAGGCTCTGAGGTGTGTACTTTAATTGAAAGTTTTATGATATAAAATGTTCAAACATTTTCAAAAACTAGAGAAATATATATTATATATTGAGGAGAGAAAAATAAGTAAATTCTTGTGTCCTGAAAATTAATGTCTATCTTATTGTATTGTAGGTCTCTGCAAAACCCAAGGACATACTTAAAGTGGTAACAGGAAGAAAATCAATCAAACCAAGTGAAAGTACAAGACACTATTACAAAAGGAAAGCAAAGGAGTCCATAAATTCAATGTTGAACATCAAGACAGTCTAAAATATTGAATCCAAACAAAATATCAAAACTTTATGAAGAAATAAATTGTCAAATAAACATGAAAGCATTCTTATATATGGTGTTTATTCAAATTATTTCAACTGAAATTCCTACTGTACCTAAATTCGAAAGGAAAACAACTTATGAAAAACACCAATGGGTTGAATTGTGTGATGAAGTTGTGTTGACATGCAAAAATACATGTATAATGTGATGCATCATAGAATAGCTCAAATGGTCTATTTTATGCAATTTTGGGGCTCTTCACTCACCCCTTTCTGGATTGAGAAGGTAAATACACGAGTCACAACCCCTCCATTCCCACCCTTATATTTTGTTCTGGATCTCCCTCCGTTTTGTAAATATGTTCGTAACAAATATATTTCTGTGCTCATTTGTTCCTTTATCATGTTTATGCCTTGTTTGGGGTTACACTTTTAAAAAAGTATGATTTTGAAATAAAATTTTTAAGCTTCAAAGAACTCTTCCATGTACATTTTTCAGTATACAGTTTATAAAGGATCTAAACTTACAAGTTGCAACTGTTAAAAAATCGTATAGATAATGGAATCTATTGATGAAATAATTAAGAATTCATTTTCAATTCACTTTACAGAAACTAATATCTACATGGATTATGTAAAACAGTTGTTTTGTCATCTGAAAGCAACCTGTAATCATACTTGGTAAAAGATAGTGCCATAGACATGATAAATGAGTCAACTTACATTTTTTAAACTACATTATTGAATTTTAAAACAATCCCATTTCTACATTACATGTATTTTCATAAAATTGTATGAAGTCAATATAAACTGTCCAAATTTTACAATATTAATGACACAAATGTCTGCAGTTTCTGTTCTCATTTTTATTTTTTCCTGAACAAATATATATTTTATACGACTGTAAAAACGTACATTTCACTAAATGTTTTTGTTCCACTCTTACAAAGGATTCATAAGGAAATCATGTGCTAAAAAGTTTATTTTAAAATTTGAGCCCTCTCATGTTTCTAGAATTGTTAGCCAAAGTTTTAAATGTCCAGATGCTTTGTAATAAATGTTTTAAATTTCATATTACAGAGAGAAAAAATGAATTTAAAATGATTTTTCAAATAAAAGATATTTTCAATGAATTATTTAGGGTAAAATACAAAAGTTGATAAATTATATCTTAATGTTTTATCATAGGATTCCCTTGAACGTTTTTCTAAAGATATACGTTTTAAAAGAGCATGGGCATTCATTCTCTTTATACTTGGGACTATAATGCCAATCTCTTGTCATTCGAGTAACCTACAACGTACGTCGTTGACCAGCCTCACAAGAGTTGTTGATAGGTGAATTTCAAAATGAAAAACAATTGCCAACCAAGCATTTTTTCTTTAATCTGTTAATTACCCACACACTCACAACTATCCAGCCAAAAATACTTGCAAGTTAAACTTGCCATTCAGTGCAAAATATCCTATAAAGACCGGTCTAATAAGTTGTTTACAATAACCTGAGGAAATCTGAAAGAAATGGGTTAATAATAAACGGACTTTCGATTCCGACCCAAAATGCTATGCATCGTTTCTTGCATTTACATCTATAGACATATCAATATGGTATGTAAACACATAAAGAAGATCATTTTAGATATTTATAAATATGATAATTACTAGAACATGACAGAAAAGTATACTTGTTGAATAGTTTGTAAGTAGAAGAAAACTTAAAAAACATGAAAATATATTATTTTCCCGCCATTTTTCACAATCTTCATATATTTTTTTCCGAGTACAGTAAAAACTTTCAAAAAAAATATTGAGTAAAAATTATTCAATAACATGTACTTTATCCGTCTAATTATAAAACTCTTTTGAAAGTGTTTGCTGTTTCGAGAAAAATGGTCTTAAAGTTGGAATGTTTTTCCGTTAGAAAATCCTTTCGTTAACTGCAGCAACGGTTACCATGGTAACACATAACAAATACTCACTGTGACAACAGAAATTCGTAAACAGTAGCCTTCTTCTTCATTTTATATAAGCCATTTGAAAATGTATGATCTTTTCATTTAACAAAACCTTTAGCATTTTTATGAGTCAATTTTGGTCAAAACATGGGTATTCTATTTTTAGTAACACAGCTCTGTGAAGGTGCGTCATATGAAAAAAATATTATCACCGAATGATTTCCTATAAACAATGTTACTATATATATAAGTATCGGCTCGATCCCTGACGGTCGACTTATCACCCTCTGCCTGATTTTTACATGGAACCATACTATAGAAGTTATGAGATGACCACTGTTCGCTATCTTCACGAATCACAGTGACTTTAATGGTCTCAGAACCTTGAGGTAGGCATTGTCGGATGTATCATTGTTGCATCATTCTTAAGGAGTTTCCTCCCAATTGTACTCGATACAGATATCTGCAATTTATTAAATATAAATAAATAAATAAATAAATAAATATATATATATATATATATATATATATATATATATATATATATATATATATATATATATTCATATTGATCAGACACAAATTACACGACAGCAGCATAATATTCCATATTTCTTTGGATCTTAGTAGCTGTATGGTTTATTTCATGCATAAATAAAACTTACATAAAAATAAAATCGGGATTTGATGTAAAACTTATACGGTACCAAATGTGATGCACCAGATGCGCATTTCGACAAATAATGTCTCTTCAGTGATGCTCAACCGAAATGTTTGAAATCCGAAATAACTATGAAGTTTTAGATCTAAATATAGCAAAAAACAGCGTGCCAAACAAGTGAAGCCAAATTCGTCCAAGGGTAAGAGCTATGCATGAGGGAGATAATCCTTAATTTTGAAATGAATTTCTAAATTTTATAACAGCAATTAAATATACATCCGTATTTTCAAGCTAGTAACGAAGTACTTAGCTACTGGGCTGTAGAGACCCTCGGGGACTAACAGTCCACCAGCAGAGGCCTCGACCCAGGGGTCATAATGTAAAACTTATACGGTACCAATTTTGATGCACCAGATGCGCATTTCGACAAATAATGTCTCTTCAGTGATATATACTTAGTGATATACTTATTTCAATGATGACGTCATGTTATTCCGCGGATTTTATCCCAGTAAAGATTTTCATAACCTGCCTTAACGTACCCGCGTGTCAATGTGCCATAATGTTAAAATGTAATTATAGGTGATAAAAAGCAAAACAAGGGGGGGGGAGGGGGTCAAAGTGTCTCGGACGAAAAAAAGGGGACCGATCTGTCTTTGGGCCGAAGTGTCTCGAAATGCTGGGTCGAAGTGTTAAACGTATTAGGCCGAAATGTCTGGGCGGAAGTATCCATCTTTTTGGGCCGAGGTCTCCAACGTTTTGGGCCGAAGTGTGTTTAGGCAAAAACGTCTAACGACCTCAGGGCATACAGAGTAAATGTATCACAAGGGTATTTCAGTTTTATTGGATTTGTAAAAATATGGTACATCTTCATATTTATTCATTCAAGTTGTTGCGCTATGAATTATGCACATCATAAACAATTTTTAAATACAGGTTTGAACACGCAGGTCAAACATCTGTTGCAAAACATGACAGAGCAAACATTGAATAACAATACCTATGGTTACATAAAGGTGCGTATTTCTCTATTGATTATAAACAAGATACATATATATAATAACGCATTGGCTAAATTCTAAAATCAATAGGAATTCTTTTTATCTAAGACAAATGTTATTTATTATCACGCACATGGATAATTACATTTCTTGACGAACTGCAGGCCGGGAAATCCGTCTTCATAGCAGATGTCAAGACTTCGTATCTACGAGAGGCGATGGGGACGTTTTATGATTATTCCAGCATACCTATATCCCAGACCCCCACATTCACACAAGCCTACAAAGATTACTTCACTAAAGGTAAGATTATTTCCTACAAATAACTTTACAATGATTTTGCCTCTCACTATACAACTTCTACGTAAGAAGAAAACATCTTTTGTTCTCGCCTTCAATTCGACATTTAGATATATCGACATTTTATCTATTAACAATACCTTCATTCATATGTCGATTCGATATATCCCAGTGAACTTGAAATAAAAGACACCACAGAGTCGTCTACATCAGTTTCCTACTGAGCCATTTTATTGAAAATAGATATCAACGGCAAGCTAACAACTCAACTTTATGACAAACGGGATGGTTTCAGCTTCTCCATCGTCAACTTCCCATATTTATGTAGCAATTAATATTCCATTATCACCTGCATGTGGTGTTTCAAATGATTCGCTACGCTATAGCTTGTTCTGCGTATGATCAGTTTTTAAATCGAGGCAGGCTACTGACAAACAAGTTGATGATGCATGAGTTTCATCAATCTCCTTTAAAGTCAGCATTTCGCAAATTCTATGGTCGTTATAACGATCTAGTTTGCCAATACAACCTATCATTGTGTAAATGTTGCCTGATGTGTATCATACCAATTGCTAGATCGTTCTTGGTACGCTGATTTTGACTACCGATGACTCTGTTGACCTGATCACTCCTCCTAGGTACCTGATCCAACCTCTGGTGTGTCCAGGGGTCCGTGTTTGCCTATTAACTCTCTATTTTGTATTGCTTATGGGATTGCTGAGATTGACCATTGTTCGTTATCTTTATCTTTAATAATGGACATTGCTTGCTATATGTGAATATTGTACCGATCTGGATCACTTTTTAAATCATATAAATATAGACATATCGAGCCCAAACTGCAAATGATTTGAAGGCAAATGAAAGTCTAGCGGATAAAATAGTTCTCCGTCACTTGTATGGCGACGTATTAGTTAAGCGAGGGATTTCCCCACGTAATACGATGTTTGTTTATGTATTGACAATTGTTTTTAGTAAAAATATGCGACACTTTGAAGAATTTTACTTTAATTTGAATGTGCTGTTATTATTTGTTATTTTACTCGGGACACCTTAACCCCGCTGTGTATAATCAACATTCATCGTCATAAAAAGTTCAATCTTATATGTATATATATTCCAGCATACTGTGTTTCAAGTCCAAGTCTACACCCTGGAGTTCCTACAAATATACTCCTACTATTGCATACAAACTTTTTAATTACACACAAATTTGATAGTGCTTAGATATATACCATCTTAAAAATAATCAACCTACGTCTTCTTGTTTCTCGTCTTATTTCAATTATAGTCATGTAATTACTGGTGATGTTGATAAAGTTGAAAATGGGGACCTGAAATCACTTATAAAATTCTAAAAGGTCCTTCTTAATTAAGAGAACCACGGTCTTTCAACTGGCGACATAACTTTATTTCCTAGTATGCATTATGTCGACGATTATGCTAGATGATGGGATAGATATGAAAAAAGAAGACATTGCCTTCTTAGAATGGATAAAAAGTATAAGAGTTCTCAAATACACGACAGTAGTTGAAAGATGAATAAAAAGTGTGAGAGGATTTTGTTTAAGATGGCTTATATGTAAGCATTATGTCAAGTGAAATTTGAAAGTGTTTTGAAAGAAATTCCGTTTCCTTGATCAAGATATAGGGCTCACGGCGGGTGTGACCGGTCGACAGGGGATGCTTGCTGCTCCTGGGCACCTGATCCTATCTGCTGTGTGTTCAGGGGTCCTTGTTTGCCCAGTTCTCTATATTGTATTACTTGAGAGTTATGGATTGGTCGTTGTTCGCTGTCTTCGCCTTTCATGCATTTTGTTAGTGAAGAGTTTGTTTTAATCAAAAAGTTATAAATCTGTATCTGTTTGTCATTTTTATTTAGTGTAACTACATTGCTAATATTTTTCCTACACAATTTGTTTTATCTATGAGATAAGTGGAGGCCTCCGTGGCCGAGTGGTTAGAGCATCGCGCTCAATATCTCACGGCCTTTCACCTCTGGTCGGTGCGGGTTTGAATCTCGCTCGCGCCGGTAAGTGAGAAAGTTTCCCAGTTCGATGGTCTCTTCCCAGGTACATTGTATCTGGGATCTCTCTTCAACCAATAAAAACTGGGCGCCACCAGATGACTGAAAAAGTTGTTGAATGTGACGAAAAACAACAAAATAATCAATCAATCAATATGAGATAAGTAGCACAGAGACCTAGAAATAATTAAAATGTAGCAAATTCATTGATTAGGTTGATGAAAAAGAAAATGTAAAGGTTTTTTTTCTGTACACTGTATTTTAAAAAAGGTATTTGTAATTTTTGATAATCAGAAATTTTGCATGAATTATTAGTTTCTTGGCCAATAACTCAGAGAGTTGATATATAATCCCTTACTTTTTATGTTCTAATTTTAGATTTTATGTAGGGCATTGTAATTTGTGTCTATTATTTCTTTTTTAATTGACAAAACTCATAGACGTATAAAGTCTAAATTTCTCTATGATCGATATTTTTGTGCTTGAAGTGAGAAAAGGTGTTAATGTAAAACTTATACGGTACCAATTAATGTGTTTCCAACTACAAGTATAACAAATTTTCATGAAAGGTGAAGATAACGAACAGTGATCAATCTCATAACTCCTATAAGCAATACAAAATAGATAGTTGGACAAACATGGACACCTGGACACACCAGAGGTAGGATCAGGTGCCTTAGAAGAGTAAGCACCCGGTGTCGACCGTTCAAACCCGCCGTGAGCCCTATATCCTGATCACTTAAACGGAGTTATCCGTAGTCAAAATCAGATTGTTACAAATCATGAGGTTACGTTAATCCAGTGTAGTGATTGATTTGCATTATGGAGCAAATAAGTCAAAATTGAATGTTAAGTGCAAAAATGTCTGGTGTAATACACTATAGCTTAAAAATAAGCATTGCTACCCTTATTTTCCTTTTTATGTTTAAATTTTTCTTTACTGTAGAAGTAAATATATATATACTTTCAAAACAATTGACAGTACTATTAAACTTAGTTTCGATTTTCACTATCCAAGCCATTCAATTTTATTATTCTGTAGAGTTTGTGATGACTGGTTGTCTCCCTGCCGGGTACCAAGGCTCGTTTATAGGCGTGGTTTGTGCTGACATTCTGCTCAGTGAACTTGTATCAGAGACTTTATACCTTCAGCAAGGAGAGAATTCTTACGTCTTTATCATTGACGGCAATGAAAGGGCACTGATACACCCACTTCTTCCCGATCCACGTGACGTCAACGCATCAGATTATGACATAAACAACATTTACAACTTTGAGACGGCTGGTGATGTTCCTGATGTTATCAGTTCCATGAAAAAGAAAGTATTGTTTTAAATTAGTGGTCAGTCTTGTGTATGTTTGAATGTACAGTGTGTATCGTCTGATATTCTTGAAGTCATTTTAGACTGTAACTTTTATATCAGACCCTGTTCATTGTCAGAATAATGTTTCCGTCGTAGCAAGTTTTAGAACATTTACGTGGTAGCCGCTCTAGTTTCTACATTCTACGCCAGATCCTATTGAATTTGGGAATTATATTTCATTTATATCAATTTTTCAAAACATGTTAATAAGTAGGAACCCTAGTTTCTTTTCTCTTTCTCTCCAAAATACACATCATAAATAGAGAAAATATATCGATCTTAACAGAGGTATGTCAGGGAGCAAGGCCTTAGTGACCACAATAATAGAACGTAGAGGAGTCCGACTGTTGGACGGTGATTTACAGAGGACACTGGATGCCGTGTTTTACTGGACCCCGGTAAGGTTTGGTTGATATAGACAACAAAATGTCAGGGATACATTGTTACTTTATTGACGTGTGATTGACACGACTGAATTAAATTTGTGAGTTAGTAATTATAGAAATTTTAAATTTCTACAGATTGTTGCACCTGGTAGTAACTTTTCTTTGTGTTTGGTGATGGAGAAGAATAACACTATTACAGTACTACGGGACGTGCCGCGTCATGGTGCACATGATTTTGTATACCATCGGTGGGATTTAACAACATGGCCGGCTATTTCAAACTGTCGTCATTTCAACAGATTTGCTACCAAAGGTATGTACTGGTAATTTTAGGATCCTCCATGATTAAGTTGTCCTGAACGAGGAAGTATCAATTAAAAGAAACCAAAGCATAGCTTTAAAAATATATATTCATATATTTCTTTCGAATATGGCAGAATGCTATGATATTGTCATCGTCTTTAATTTGAAAATAATCATCCGTATTTCATTAGAAAATCATTTAGTAGACTATCCTGTTAATTCGTTCGACTTGGTGTTACTGCAACTGTTTGGAAAAAATTGTAGTATTCCCAATTTTCCCCGAGAGCTTCAGTTCTGCAGCTAGCATTGGTGGTATTTCTCTGTCATAGCTACATAATTGTGAACCAACTAACAGACGAACACGCAAGGGACTCAAAATTCTAGTCTTGTACGTTTAACGTTTTGATAAGTAGGTGAACACTCCGTTCAATGTAAATTGTGCAACGTAAAATATTATTACTCAAACTGAAACTTATAACATCTACACAATGCTAATCAGCACGTGAGGTGAGTAGCCCACTCAGTGTTGTTAGGAGTCAGAATAACCCTTTTAAAAAGCAACAGAATTTACGAACAAAGGCAAGTAAACAATAAGATTTATTTACAATTATTGAAAAATTGTAACAACAGCAAAGTACTTACTTACAATAGGTGAATAAGTCTGCGCTGAACTGAATCGACACACAAAATAGCTAATGCCAAAATCCTAGTCCCCAGTGTAAAGTAATCCAAAAAGTGCTTGTCTAACCAGTACTTTCTTATCATAAAAGTTCCCAGTGTATATATAATAAGAACGAATTTTCTAGTACAATCTTGAAAGACAATTATGCAACCATTACGTCAACTTTCTACTAAAAAAAGGAAAACATCGAACTCTAGAACAATATGGGTCAAAGGTGTCAATTGAGTTAAAGTAGTACACAACAAGAAGTAAACATCGAGCTCTAGGACAATCTATGTCACAGGTGTCAATTGAGTGCATGTAGTAAGCAACACTGTTTTATATTGTTGATTGGAATATATTGAATGTGTACTATTTCTTATACATGTACATATAGGCTATGGAATGTTTAGGGCTGACATTTCAACCATTGCAATTGATATTTCTAATAAGTTAAAACATACTTCGTTCAAATGATTCCCCAGTCCTACATACCACTTTTATATGCAAGTTGTGAATTTATGAAGATGTCAACGTTTGTAGTCGTCTTGCACATACCGAGGTATATTGTAAGTACTTCTGAACATTAGTTGATAAATATGAGAGAGAGAGAGAGAGAGAGAGAGAGAGAGAGAGAGAGAGAGAGTTTGAGAGAGATTTTTGAACATACCACAATGTTTGTAGTTTTGAACATATCGATGTTTGTATATTCTTTCTGAAGCCACGACCACGGTCAAGTTAACTCCGGACGCTTTCACTGACCCCTATGAATACCAGAATGTTGCAGAGACTGAGAGCAAAGTTCAACAATACGCAGACTATATATCAGGAGTCATTTCCACCAATCCTGGTTTCAAGGTAAAAGAGAATCGTATTCATATACAGAGTTTAAGATACAAGCTGTGGTTTATATTATACATTTATTGCATGAATGTTCGGGAGATATGAAGATTTATTCACCCAAGAAAAATCATATTCCCCGAGGGCAACGCCCGAGGGGAATATGGTTTTTCTTGGGTGAATAAATCTTCATATTTCCCGAACATTCATGCAATAAATTGTTTATTTTACCGAAACAAAGCAAGACACAAAAGTGCATTTAAAATTGGAGTCCGCTCATCTATATAGCTGAGATCGTCCTAACGGTAGCACCGCGACGTCAACGTATTACGGTAGAAGGTACAAACAACAATATGCAGTGATATGATAACCAGTTTTTGTATTTCCATTCTCCTTGAATGCCGATTTACTTGCTTGTTTTTGTATCAACCAAAACCATGCATTCAACTGTGTATCAGAGACACGCATATATTGTGCCTTACGAACTATGAAAGTAGAATGACTCGGACCTTGTGACGTCACAATACACTTCGTCTACCTTGACGTTAAATTTATGGAAAATGCACGAGACTGTCCAAGGGGTAAATATGATAGAGAAATATGATGTTTGAGAGGGAAATATGAAGTTTTGTTATGTGACCGTCTAGACCAATCAAATTACGCGTTGCTTAGAATTCTCATACTGAGGTATAATAATAAAGTTTGATTTTTATTATTATTTTTTTTTAGTTCTATCACGGCAGGTGTGACCGCTTGATAGGGGATGCTTACTCCTCCTAGGCACATGATTCACCTCTGCTGTATCCAGGGGTCCGTGTTTGCCCAACTATCTATTTTGTATTGCTTATAGGAGTTAAAAATATTGATTACTGATCATTATCTTCATCTTTCATTCATAGAATTTCGTTACGTGTAATATTTTCTGTCGTGAATTTGAGAACTTGATACAATTATCAAAATATAAGTTTTGAACAGATATTTACCAACAGGCATTTGTATGTATAGACGCCACTACGTTTGGTTGGAGTGCCACAAATTTTGACCTACACATCCAGCGTAGTACCTTAGCAGTGGGATTTGTTTATTTTAGCAACGCTTACCACATCTCAAGACCTCTATTTTAATGTCATATCTGAAAGGCCCGTGACTTTCACATCTGACACCAGAAGCCTAGCGAAGAAACAGTCACCGTCTTAAACTTAGATATGACGCGGTACCGCAATCTAGAATCGGGGAATTCCGTGTGCGAAGCTAACGCTCTAAACACTGGTAGAGGTAGTCTAATGGCTTAACATACTGTAGCTCAATATCAAGCACCGTCATTCCTAAACTTCGTTTCCGTTTAATTCTCCCACATGTAGAAATTGAAAATATGCTTGCAAAAAAATCCAACACGACTATTCATGTTCCGATCCATTAAAGTACATGGAGGGGGGGGGGTGGGTTCTGGATCATCCCTTCATTTATAATCATATATTTTAAATCACGGGCATGTTTAATGAATTTTTTTTTATTGGAATCTGATTATAAAAGGCATCGGCAGTGAATTCAATTCGAGCCACAGCGCCCATTGAAGGATTTTGGAAAACTGAATCCAGCAGAAATGCACCCTACCTTGTGTGGAGGTACATAATGACAGAAGACGGCGTAGAAAGGATATTCCCAGGAGTTCGGTTAACAGACGACTACAACCACAAGCTAAGGCCCTGGTTAGTATTGCGAGGAAGATCGAAAGTGAGACAGAGAGATCGAGAACATAAGCCACCTCGTGAATTGTAAACCACGCCCTATGCATAAATGTATAAACATGCGCATATTAGGACCTTTGCGGATAAAGGTGCTTTGAAGCAAAATGCAAAGGGCACTTCGTAGAAAGATTATTAAATACCTATACACATTAGAATTACATCTATGTGATTTCACATTAGTTTAGATATACATTGATTTCACATCTAGGTATCGTCGGACAGTAGCTCTGAAGAAAATGAACGTAGTTTCGGCGCCGTATGAAGACTCATGGGGATCTGGAAAAGTTATCACATTATCACGGAGCATTTTGAAAAAGTGCGTACTGTCATCCTTTTTACACATATGTTCACTTGTAGTTAATTGATTTTCACAATGACATTAGAATTACAAAATGCCTAAGTAACATGGTAAATGCACGCGCATACTTTTTACAGAGGAGGAACAACTCATGGCGGCAGTGACAAAATAGAAGCTGTACTGGGGACTGATTTCTCTATTTACTACTTCAATCAGATGCTTAAAGATAGATATCCAATCTGTGCCAACACTACAACTCACAGGTAACTAACCATAATGACCATTTCCTTCTGATGTCCTCCTTTTAGCAAAATACCCACATTATTCTTATCGAAGATTTTTGAAGTTGTGGAATATTTTGAACATATCGAATTAAGACATAGGAATCAAAACCTTTGTCTGGTAAATATCACGATGTGGAGTTAGGATGTATTAAGATGTATGACCATGCACAAGTACTACTTTACATTTATGAATCAATTACGAATAGAATCAATTTTTTCGACTGTATTGGACAATTTCGAATATCTCAGTTCCTTTAATCAGAAAAAATATTGACTGAACATCTCTCTGCAAGCCACAAGATCTTTGGCGATTTCATGTTTCTCTACTGATAGTTATTCTGTTCAAGAAAATACAAACCTTAAAGTTACACTACTAGTGCTTAGGTTATCCATACGCGATAGGCTCACTACATCAGGATGTAAATCGTTACGTTTCTAGTTATCCTAAAGTTATCCTTTAGAGTTGCTACAATGAAAGGCGAAGATAACAGCGATCAATCTTATAACTCCTATAAAGGCGAAGATAACGAACAGCGATCAATCTTATAACTTCTATAAAGGTGAAGATAACGAACAGCGATCAATCTTATAACTTCTATAAAGGCGAAGATAACAGCGATCAATCTTATAACTCCTATAAAGGCGAAGATAACAGCGATCAATCTTATAACTCCTATAAAGGCGAAGATAACAGCGATCAATCTTATAACTCCTATAAAGGTGAAGATAACGAACAGCGATCAATCTCATAACTCCTATAAAGGCGAAGATAACGAACAGCGATCAATCTCATAACTCCTATAAAGGTGAAGATAACGAACAGCGATCAATCTTATAACTTCTATAAAGGTGAAGATAACGAACAGCGATCAATCTTATAACTTCTATAAAGGCGAAGATAACGAACATCGATCAATCTTATAACTTCTATAAAGGTGAAAATAACGAAGAGCGATCAATCTTATAACTCCTATAAAGGTGAAGATAACGAACAGCGATCAATCTTATAACTTCTATAAAGGTGAAGATAACGAACAGCGATCAATCTCATAACTCCTATAAAGGTGAAGATAACGAACAGCGATCAATCTCATAACTCCTATAAAGGTGAAGATAACGAACAGCGATCAATCTCATAACTCCTATAAAGGCGAAGATAACGAACAGCGATCAATCTGATAACTCCTATAAAGGCGAAGATAACGAACAGCGATCAATCTCATCACTCCTATAAAGGTGAAGATAACGAACAGCGATCAATCTCATAACTCCTATAAAGGCGAAGATAACGAACAGCGATCAATCTCATAACTCCTATAAAGGTGAAGATAACGAACAGCGATCAATCTCATCACTCCTATAAAGGTGAAGATAACGAAGAGCGATCAATCTCATAACTCCTATAAAGGTGAAGATAACGAACAGCGATCAATCTCATCACTCCTATAAAGGTGAAGATAACGAACAGCGATCAATCTCATAACTCCTATAAAGGCGAAGATAACGAAGAGCGATCAATCTCATAACTCCTATAAAGGCGAAGATAACGAACAGCGATCAATCTCATCACTCCTATAAAGGTGAAGATAACGAACAGCGATCAATCTCATCACTCCTATAAAGGCGAAGATAACGAAGAGCGATCAATCTCATAACTCCTATAAAGGTGAAGATAACGAACAGCGATCAATCTCATAACTCCTATAAAGGCGAAGATAACGAAGAGCGATCAATCTCATAACTCCTATAAAGGTGAAGATAACGAAGAGCGATCAATCTCATAACTCCTATAAAGGTGAAGATAACGAACAGCGATCAATCTCATCACTCCTATAAAGGTGAAGATAACGAACAGCGATCAATCTCATCACTCCTATAAAGGTGAAGATAACGAACAACGATCAATCTTATAACTCCTATAAAGGTGAAGATAACGAACAGCGATCAATCTCATAACTCCTATAAAGGCGAAGATAACGAACAGCGATCAATCTGATAACTCCTATAAAGGTGAAGATAACGAACAGCGATCAATCTCATAACTCCTATAAAGGTGAAGATAACGAACAGCGATCAATCTCATAACTCCTATAAAGGCGAAGATAACGAACAGCGATCAATCTCATAACTCCTATAAAGGTGAAGATAACGAACAGCGATCAATCTCATCACTCCTATAAAGGTGAAGATAACGAAGAGCGATCAATCTCATAACTCCTATAAAGGTGAAGATAACGAACAGCGATCAATCTCATCACTCCTATAAAGGTGAAGATAACGAACAGCGATCAATCTCATAACTCCTATAAAGGCGAAGATAACGAAGAGCGATCAATCTCATAACTCCTATAAAGGTGAAGATAACGAACAGCGATCAATCTCATAACTCCTATAAAGGCGAAGATAACGAACAGCGATCAATCTCATAACTCCTATAAAGGCGAAGATAACGAACAGCGATCAATCTCATCACTCCTATAAAGGTGAAGATAACGAACAGCGATCAATCTCATCACTCCTATAAAGGCGAAGATAACGAAGAGCGATCAATCTCATAACTCCTATAAAGGTGAAGATAACGAACAGCGATCAATCTCATAACTCCTATAAAGGCGAAGATAACGAAGAGCGATCAATCTCATAACTCCTATAAAGGTGAAGATAACGAACAGCGATCAATCTCATAACTCCTATAAAGGTGAAGATAACGAACAGCGATCAATCTCATCACTCCTATAAAGGTGAAGATAACGAACAGCGATCAATCTCATCACTCCTATAAAGGTGAAGATAACGAACAACGATCAATCTTATAACTCCTATAAAGGTGAAGATAACGAACAGCGATCAATCTCATAACTCTTATAAGCAATACAAAACAGAGAGTTGAACAAAGTACGGACCCTTGGATATACCAGAGGTGGGATCAGATGCCTAAGAGGAGTAAGCATCCCCTATCGACCGGTCACACTCGCTGTGAGCCCTATATCTTGATCAGGTAAACGGAGTTATCCGTTGTCAAAATCAGTGTGCCAAGAACGGTCTAACAATCGGCATGAAACACGTCAGACAGCATTTGACCCAATGATAGGTTGTATTGGCAAACTAGATCGTTATAACGACCATACAATATTTCTCTAGTGTTTAATAAAATAAGGACGTTCAATACGCCGATTTCGAGAATATTTCCAATTGGAGAACTATCTTACATAATAAAGCGGAAACCAATTGGTTTACGCGCGGGATTGGAACAAAAATTCAACACTGTATGAGTGAATCTGCTCAGTAAGTTTCTCATTCACAGTTTCATCACCCGAATTCGACTTTTATTACACAAACTAAGTATTTGATAAGTATTCTGGGCGTAATTAAACACACTAAAATCCTATTATATCACGTTATTATATTCTCATGCGTATTATATCCATATTCCCAATATAGTAAAATATTTCTTTCGATAATATTTTGCATTTCTTATATTTACATATTTAAAGACAAACTGCTTTTGATACATGTTATCGTTTTTCTCACTGACTATGTTCACTCCGTCCCACTAAATGCACTTCCTACACAGAAGAGCTCTTTCCTCGAAACTGGCGCATTATAAGGCCAACGCAGTTACTGTCAGATGACCTGTCCAATAACCATGTATTTTATACATCGTTACTATAAAGAATATTTCTGTACTATGCCAAGGATAGGGATATGAGTTCAGAAAATATTTTGACTAGTTATGTTTTGACATCAGCTATTTTACTTACGATGATGCAACTATATTGTCATTGACAACAGGAATCTTAGTTTTTATTGTTTTTACCTGTTCAATCTTCTTTCGTTTAGTTGTTACTGGCAACATCGGTATCTCTGCTTTCATAGTTTCTATTTGTTCAATCTTGTAGTTGTCATTAAAAGCTGCATTATCGTCATTTTCACTGGTTTTCCTTGTTCTATATTGTGGTAGCTCGTGAGAACAACGTTGTCTAAACTTTCACAGTAATAGTTCTATTTAGTAGTTGTTATTTCAACTGTTTTGTAATTATCATTTCCCTGTTCCGTTTTGATGTCACTTGGAGTCCTTTATTTAAACAAGATATATAACACAATTAGCTTCCAAAACTATTTCATTTGTGGTCAAGAAAACATATTTACCCGAGCTATTAGGCATCAGGTTTGTCCCTCTTGACCACTTGTCATTGTTATTGACACCAACAATGTTTCTGATTTATTTGTTTAAAATTCTTCAACCTTGTAGTTGTCATTGATGATAAGGATTGATTGTATACTGTTTAACGTCCCTCTCAAGAATCTTTCATTCACACGGAGACGTCACCAATGCCGGTGAAGGGTTGCGAAAGTTAGGTCTATGCTCGGCGTTTACGGTCTTGAGCAGGGAGGGATCTTTATCGTGCCACGGGACCTCGTTTTTATCAGTCTCATCCGAACGACCGCCCCATTTAGTCGACTCTAACCATAAGATGAGATGAGATAGATCACTGTTCGTTATATTCGCCTCTCATAAGCAAGGGGTACAGACGACCTATTCGAACACGGATCCCCATGAAATTATTGATAATATAGGGGTAGTTAATGTGTCTATTTTGTACTTGTCATTCACAGCAGTTGCAAAATGACAGAACTGTATTGTCCATTCTTTATTTGATCTGTATTGTAGTTAACTATTGCGATATCTTTTATTATTATTGATTTTACCTGTGGTAAAGCAACTGTGCTGTAATTGCTACCACTGTTAACTTCTCTTCTCTTTCAACTCCAGTTGGACCCGTGGGGATCCGGATTGGGATAGGTCCTCAGCACCTCTTGCTTGTCGCAAAAACGCCAAAATGGGGCGGTCCTTCGAATAAGATGGCAAAACCCGAGCCCCCGTGTCTCAGCAGGTGTGACATGATAAAGATCCGTCTCTGCTCAAAGACTATATGCGCCTAAATTTTGTAGCCCTTCACCGGTAATGGTGACGTCTCTATATGAGTGAAAAATTCTCGAACAGGACGTTAAACAATATTAAACCAGCCAACCATCAACTCAAGTTGTTTGGTGGTTTTTTTTTTTTACGTCCCTTCGAAAATTGTTCCCTCATGTTGAAACGTCACCAGCTGTAGGTCAAGTACCACAAATTTAGAATCATGTTTAGAGCCTTGGGCCCTAGCAGTGAGGAATATTTAACGTGTCAATACCTGCCGCGACGTGGAACCTCCGTTTTTAAGGTCACACCCGATAGACCCCCGATTCTCACATCTAATTGCCAAGCGTTTGGCGAAGGAACAATCACTACCCATATTATCGTCTTTGATAGGTTTGACGCGGCCTTGGCACGAGCGGTACTCGAACTCACGACCTCTCGGTTACGAAGCAAACGCTCTACCAGTCAGCTACCACGACCGGTCAAGTTGCAGTAATATTACCATGTTGTTACTAATAATGTTTCTTTTTCTTCAACTCGAGTTGTAGTAATATAATAGTGAAATCTGATTAATCCGACTTGCACTGGGAGATATTTTTGTCGCTAAATACAGCGAGTCGGAATAAACCGTGTAAAATCAATAAAAATATGAAATAAGGGTTGGAATGTCCAACGAGACGAATTACAGCGGTGTCAGATTAGACAGCTTTCACTATTATGTTTTTATTGTCACTTGCTGCTTCTACATGTCCAATTCTAGCTGTATTGTGATAGACAACAGCGGGTTCCTTGTAATGCATCCTTTCTACATAGAAACGACGTCTCCAATTGACAGTTCCATCCATATCACATACAAGGTAAGTCTTTCAATAATAGAGAAAAAGTGAAGATAACGAGCAGAGATCAAACTCATAATTGCTGTAAATAATACAATATTGAAAGTAAAACACGAACCTTGGACACACTAGAGATGGGATCAGGTGCCTAGGAGTAAGCATACCATGTCGACCGATCACACCTGCAGTGAGCTGTAAACGAACAGCCTAATATCTGGTATGAAACACGTAGACAGCATTTGACCTAACGAAGTTGTATTTGTAAATTAGATCGTTATAATGTCCATAGAATTTGCCAAATGCTGACTGTAAACGAGATGGTTGAAACCTCTGTAACATCGACTTATTTATCAATATCCTGTCACGATTTAACAACTGATAATACATAGAACATATTCTTGCGTATCAAATCATTTGAGAGACATTGATACCATATGCAAATGATAATGGGATATTGTTGCATAAATATGGGAAGTTGACGATGAATAAGCTGACGCCATCCCGTTTGCCGTAAAGTTGAGTTGTCAGTTTGCCATTAACATCTATGTTCAATAAATATCCAAATATGAAGCAGATATGGTAGACTCTCTGGTGTTTACTGATATATATCGAATCGACATATAGATGATTATTGTTGATAGATAAAACATCGGGGGTGCAGGGGGTTCAACACCATTTCGGAAATTTTATGATCGTTATAACGATGTAGTTTGCCAATACAACCTATCATTGGGTCAAATGCTGGCTGACTTGTTTCATACCGATTGTTAGGCTGTTCTTGGCACGCTATTTTTGACTACTCCGTTTACCCGATCAAGATATAGGGCACACGGCGTGTGTGACCGGTCGACAAGGGATGGTTACTCCTCCTAGACACATGATCCCACCTCTGGTTTATCCATGGGTCCGTGTTTGCCAAACTCTATTTTGTATTGCTTATGAGGTTGATCACTGTTCGTTATCTTCACCTTTCATCTAAATGTCACAGCAAGGGATTTTTCTTCTCAAGTTATAGGTTAAATTCTGACTCTTAAGAATATAAACACAGGTCAGATTATAAAGGAGGATAATACGAAGTCTTGGGAATTCCAGCAAACTGTTGGAAAAACTGATCACCAGAGACTATATAAATAATATCAGTGAGGAACTCCAGCACCTTTTTATTATCATCTTCAGAGTACTTGAGCGTCGAATCAAAGTTGTTTTAAACAAAGTAATGTTTTGAACGACTGATCGCAAGGTGTGAATATTTCCATGTCCCTTTTTATTGAAGAAGCGGTTGTCTATGATGTCAAAATGCCTAGTCTTTAATTCATCGTAAGGAATGGTCCTGTAATGTGTTTTGTGGCTGTTGATATGTGAAAAGTTTTGTGATTTTAAATTTACTAAAAGTTCTTTGGATGATTTTTTAGAAACCACATTTTAAACTCGATATATCTGAACAGGTCGATTTGTTTTCATCAATGTATCAAGTCACGAAAATATAAATACATTGTATTCTATTCTGTATTGCTTATAGAAGTTATGATATTGATCACTGTTCGTTATCTTCACCTTGCATTGTAAAAAGAAATTATATGTACACTTTATGCAAATGTACATGTATATGCAAACAGAATTAGATCTTTATTATTTTCAAATGAGAGTAATCTGACATCTAATGTAGAATATAACTGATGTGTGTGTAGGAGGGCAGAATATCTCGTTCACTGATCAAAGAAGAAATAATGTACAGACAACCGTGCAGGGACACAGAAAATAAAAAGGAACAGTTCACATACAGGGTATGTCTTAACCATCAGCAGAGTATCATACATATAGCCTACATATGTAAAATCAGTTGGTTATTTTACAAAAAGTATTTAGAGAGGGATTGAAGAAAGTATTAAAGTAAAAGAAACCATGATATTGGACGTTTTGTTTGAAATCTTATCAGAAATGTCATATCTTAGTCGAAGTAGCCACGGTGTGATCAGGACTAAATTGTTTTGATTTTATATTGTTACAGGTCAAATTGCCACATAAGCATTTGACTGGAATAATGAACTCTGCGGAAGGCTATGAAATGCGTCCTGTAACTGGTTCCAACCTGTTCCTGATTCTAAAACAAAGAAAAACTAGCCAGGATTTACCTTGTTGTTCTGAGAAGGTACATTTCATTTGTTAATTTAAATCGTCATTATATTCACCTGACCTTTTTAAACTTATTTGTTGTTTATGTAGTAGAAATCTACGTCATGATAAATATATAGCAATAATTCCCAAATACTAAGAGATGATGCCAATATTTTAGAGTTCAGCTTCTCCTAGTTCCTTGGAATGTGGAACAGACAAATGCTCCTGTCTTTGTTTTAAGAATCAGGATTTCAACGACTGTGAAAACAAATACAACAACATGTAAGATATATTCGTATTTTGTTCTTGCCATATTGGTAATATCCACGTTATAATGTAATCTTATATGCATATACAGGAAGATAGTTGTGTACAATATCGTTTAAATGTTGTGATATTTCAGTTGAATAATACAAACGGCTTTCTGTCCTCATTCTCATATTAATTTTACAGAGATGGGATAGTTCCTTGTAATCCTAAGCTACCGACTCTTGTGTCTGTTAGCACACCTGAAGGTGACAAAAATAAGTATCTGAGCACATGTTTTCCCACTGACTGTCCGTGCCGAAAGACAGAAAGGTAAGTTGTTTCTAGGGGACAAGTTTTTCTATGTGAAAATTCTTTGAAATGTATAATGTCCTTGCGATAGACATCACATACTGTTTGTGTAATACTAGTATTAGATTTGAATTGTCAATGCTTGATATGTTGGTGTGTTCTGTTAGTAAATATTTATGTTAAAAACTTCCCCATTATCGCTTGTCCACTTCTAGGTCATTTCTTCTAGGTCATCTACTAAGGGTTTCCCTGTTGCCAGAGGATGTGAAACATCTTTGGAAAACACATATTTATATCCTATACAAATTTTAATTTTACAACACCATAATTGATTGTATCTTTGTGCAGTGAGTGCTTTCGGACATCTGGTTGTTCCTGGTGTACCTCTACAATGAGTGGCAAGAAAGTGGACAAACATTGTGACTTAAAGGAATCCTGTCCATCCAAACAGTGTGTAACACAGAGTAAGAACTCAATACATGCAATACTTCTTTGCAATACCTGCTATTCCATGAAACAATATTGTCTAATCTGGATATCGTGTAGACCTAATCATTTTGTAAATCCTACGTATATTTTAGTAGCAAACTTTGAATTTTATAAACATGCATTGTAGATTCTATAGATTTGTATTCTAGATCTTGTCTAATAAGAAGACCTTATATGATACCAATCATATCCGGTGTAGATAAGTTTTACTGTTAGGTATACCATGGCAATAAATCGTCGGATATCTACATTTTCTCGTTTAGGGGAACGTAATACTATTTATTATTATACCACTAGAATTATACACATTATGCACCTGATCCCACCTCTGGTGTGACCAGGGGTCCGTGTTTGCCCAACTATCTATTTTGTATTGCTTGTAGGAGTTATGAGATTGATCACTGTTCGTTATCTTCACCTTGCATTCTCCACATATACTCAGCTGAACAAGAAACACTAAAACATATACACATTATCCACACATACTTAGCTGAACAAGATACACATTATCCACACATGGATAATACGTGTTGTAGTCACTGAATACGAAACACTAAAACTTCTACACATTATCCACACATACTTAGCTGAACAAGAAACACTAACACCCATACTTAGGTGAATAAAAACTTTTATAACTTATACACATCTATATAGCTGAATAATCCTGTGGATATCCGGGTTAGATTAGGTCATGTGTACCTCTTGCTAGTCGTAAAAGGTGACTAAAGGAAGTTGTACCTCGGATGGGATCGCAAAAACCGAGATCCCGTGTCACAGCAGGTGTGGCACGATAAAGATCCTACCCTGTTCAAAGGACGTACATGTGTCAAGCATATAAACTAAATTTTTGCAGCATTTCACCGTTAATGGTAACGCCCTCAAATGGGGCGAAAATGTTAAACATTACACAGCTAACCAACTTAGCTGAATAAGAAATATCAATTTGTTCAAACGTCTGGTGTAGAAATTGTACACTTTAAATTGGGTGTAAAGTAAATATAATCTATCCTATGTGAAACGATGTTTCCAGGTTGTCTTATCATTGTTATAACACCATTTCAAACGTTTTCTTAGGTTGCACATCGAAGTGTTGTGGAGCTGAGTGTGTATCTGTTGCCGATTCATCAAATACAGCCGAGATTGCTGCTGGTAGTGCAGGTGGCGCATTTGTCATCATAGTGATAATCATTGTTATCATCATCGTCATCGTATGCAAACGACGATCGAACCAAGATGATACCTATTTAGACCCAACATCTGATATTGGGACAGATATGTCCTCCAGAGAGTCGATAGATTACACCACCCCTACAAATTACTACATCAAGAATATGAGCGTCAGCTCGGGGGACGACATTGGTACAATGGATATTGATGACGAATGAACTGAAATCTGATTTGTCTTTGATTTATTGAAGTAACTTATCTCGTATGAATCATGGAACATTGGAGGAGACAAGCCTTATATATTTGTTATGATGCACTTACTTAGTTTACAAATATCGATGCATGTATGAGATATGTATGACTACAATATCAGATAACTGTTCCTTTTGGGAATAAAGTTTATATAATGAGAACTCAGTAGTTAACGAGGTTTATGAAAGTGATTAGTTTCATAGGTCTGCAAATTAAAGTGTTCTAATGGACCGCTCATTTCATAATATCCTTAAATTACACAGGGAAGCACGATTGATTCACATTGTGTTCTAAACACATCAACAGACAACAGTATTATACAGACACAATGTAGAATACAAGTAGAATTTAAGTTGTACACATCACAATATATATATATATGTATATATATATATATATATATATATATATATATGTGTGTGTGTGTGTGTGTGTGTGTGTGTGTGTGTGTGTGTGTGTGTGTGTGTGTGTGTGCACTGTATATATATTCATACCCCCTTTTTCCCCTCTTGTACTACATTTACTTTTCTATACCATGAATATTGACCTGCAGACCTGTCTTAAGTACTACTTTGTTGTGCCTTGTACATTATCGTTGAGGTTATCATTACATGCTTATCTTTGTACATATCACTAATATCACTATGTGTATATTGTTTGTATCTCAGAAGGTCCCGTGAAAGAATAGAACCCTGTACTAATCCGGCTACCTTCTCTAAATAAAGCAGTATTAAATTATAGTGTCTGTGAAGATATGATTTAAACCAGTGATAGTAATTGCGAGGGTATTACTTAGATCAGTGATAGTGACTGTTGATATATTACTTAGATCAGTGATAGTGACTGTTGATATATTACTTAGATCAGTGATAGTGACTGTGAGGATATTACTAAGATCATGTACAAGTACTCCGAAGTTGTAATAAAAAACAAGCTAAAGTTCCTCAATGACAATATCTTCGCGGTCTTTGGTGATCAGGTCTTCCAACAGTCTGTTGGAATTCCCATGGGCGCGAATTGTGCTCCTTTGTTAGCTGACCTGTTTTTATATTCATATGAAGCAGAATTTATTCTAAAACTTCTACGTGAGAAGAAAAAATATCTTGGTGTGGTCTTCAATTCGACATTTAGATATATTGGCGACGTTTTCGTATCTCGATTCGATATATCCCTATGAGCTCGAAATGAAAGACACCACAGAGTCGTCCACTTGTGCTTCATACTTAGATATTTTATTGAAAGTAGAAATTAACGGCAAACTAACAAATCAACTGTATGGTAAATGGGATGATTTCAGCTTCTCCATTGTCAACTTCCCATATTTATGTAGCAATAATCCATTATCACCTGCATATGGTGTTTATATCTCTCAACTGATTCGATACGCAAGAGCTTGTTCTGCGTATAGTCAGTTTTTAAATCGAAACAAGCTACTGACAAACAAGTTGATGGTACAGGGGTTTCAACAATCTGGATTGAAGTCCATATTTTGCAAATTCTAAGGTCGTTATAACGGTCTAGTTCGTCAATACAACCTGCCATTGGGTCATATGCTGTCTGACGTGTTTCATAACGATCGCTATTCCGGATGCTTACTCCTCCTAGGCACCTGATCCCACCTCTGGTGTGTCCAGGGGTCCGTGTTTGCCCAACTATCTATTTTGTATTGCTTATAGGAGTTATGAGATTATTCACTGTTCATTATCTTCATCTTTCATCAGTGGTAGTGACTGCAAGGATATTACACAGATCAGTGATAGTGACTGTTGGGATATTACACAGATCAGTGATAGTGACTGTGGGGATATTACACAGATCAGTGATAGTGACTGTGGGGATATTACTTAGATGAGTTATAGTGAATGTTAGTATATTTCACAGATCAATGATAGTGACTGTAGGATATTACACAGATCAATGATAGTAACTGTTAGGATATTACTTAGATGAGTTATAGTGTCTGTTAGGATATTACACAGATCAGTGATAGTGACTGTGGGGATATTACACAGATCAGTGATAGTGACTGTTAGGATATTACACCGATCAGTGATAGTGACTGTTAGGATATTATACCGATCTGTGATAGTGACTGTGGAGATATTACTTAGATCAGTGATAGTGACTGTGGTCATATTACTAAGATCAGTGATAGTGACTGTGGGGATATTACACAGATCAGTGATAATTACTGTGGGGATGTTACTTAGATCAGTGATAGTGACAGTTGGGATATTACTTAGAACAGTGATAGTGACTGTGGGGATATTACTTAGATCAGTGATAGTGACTGTGGGGATATTATACAGATCAGTGATAATGACTGTGGGGATATTACTTAAATCAGTGATTGTGACTGTGGATATATTACTTAGATCAGTGATAGTGACTGTGGTGATATTACACAGATCAGTGATATTTAATGTGGGGATGTTACTTGGGTCACTGATAGTGACTGTGGGGATATTACACAGATCAGTGATAGTGACTGGGGATATTACTTAGATCAGTGATTGTGATTGTTGATATATTACTTAGATCAGTGATAGTGACTGTGTGGATATTACTTATACCAGTGATAGTGACTGTGGGGATATTATTTTGATCAGTGATAGTGACTGTGAGGATATTACTTAGAACAGTGATGGTGATTGTGAGGATATTACTTAGATCAGTGATAGTGACTGTGGAGATATTACTTAGATCAGTGATAGTGACTGTGGGGATATTACTTAGACCAGTCATAGTGACTGTGGGGATATTACTTAGATCAGTGATAGTGACTGTGGGGATATTACTTAGATCAGTGATAGTGACTGTGGGGATATTACTCAGATCAGTGATAGTGACTGTGTGGATATTACTTAGACCAGTCATAATGACTGTGGGGATATTACTTAGATCAGTGATAGTGACTGTGGGGATATTACTTAGATCAGTGATAGTGACTGTGTGGATATTACTTAGACCAGTCATAGTGACTGTGGGGATATTACTTAGATCAGTGATAGTGACTGTGGGGATATTACTCAGATCAGTGATAGTGACTGTGTGGATATTACTCAGATCAGTGATAGTGACTGTGTGGATATTACTCAGATCAGTGATAGTGACTGTGTGGATATTACTTAGATCAGTGATAGTGACTGTGGGGATATTACTCAGATCAGTGATAGTGACTGTGGGGATATTACTCAGATCAGTGATAGTGATTGTGAGGATATTACTCAGATCAGTGATAGTGACTGTGGAGATATTATTTTGATCAGTGATAGTGACTGTGAGGATATTACTTAGAACAGTGATAGTGATTGTGAGGATATTACTTAGATCAGTGATAGTGACATTGGGAATATTACTTAGATCAGTCATAGTGACTGGGGATATTACTTAGATCAGTGATGGTGACTGGGGATATTACTTAGATCAGTGATAGTGACTGTGGGGATATTACTTAGATCAGTGATAGTGACATTGGGAATATTACTTAGATCAGTCATAGTGACTGGGGATATTACTTAGATCAGTGATGGTGACTGGGGATATTACTTAGATCAGTGATAGTGACTGTGGGGATATTACTTAGATCAGTGATAGTGACTGTGGGGATATTACTTGGATCAGTGATAGTGACTGTGAGGATATTACTCAGATCAGTGATAGTGACTGTGGAGATATTACTTAGATCAGTGATAGTTGCTGTGGGGATGTTACTTAAATCAGTGATAGTTACTATTGTGATATTACTTAGATCAGTGATAGTGACTGTGTGGATATTACTTAGATCAGTGATAGTGACTGCAAGGATATTACTTAGATCAGTGATAGTGACTCTGTGGATATTACTTGGATCAGTGATAGTGAGTGTGGAGATATTACTTAGAACAGTGATAGTGACTGTGGTGATATTACACAGATCAGTGATAGTGACTGTGGGGATATTACTTAGATCAGTGATAGTGATTGTGGGGATGTTACTTAGATCAGTGATAGCGACTGTGGGGATATTATTTAGATCAGTGATAGTGATTGTTGATATATTACTTAGATCAGTGATAGTGACTGTGTGGATATTACTTATACCAGTGATAGTGACTGTGGGGATATTATTTTGATCAGTGATAGTGACTGTGAGGATATTACTTAGAACAGTGATAGTGATTGTGAGGATATTACTTAGATCAGTGATAGTGACTGTGGAGATATTACTTAGATCAGTGATAGTGACTGTGGGGATAATACTTTAACCAGTCATAGTGACTGTGGGGATATTACTTAGATCAGTGATAGTGACTGTGGGGATATTACTCAGATCAGTGATAGTGACTGTGGGGATATTACTTAGATCAGTGATAGTGACTGTGGGGATATTACTTAGATCAGTGATAGTGACTGTGGGGATATTACTCAGTTCAGTGATAGTGATTGTGGGGATATTACTTAGATCAGTGATAGTGACTGTGGAGATATTACTTAGATCAGTGATAGTGACTGTGGGGATAATACTTTAACCAGTCATAGTGACTGTGGGGATATTACTTAGATCAGTGATAGTGACTGTGGGGATATTACTCAGATCAGTGATAGTGACTGTGGGGATATTACTTAGATCAGTGATAGTGACTGTGGGGATATTACTTAGATCAGTGATAGTGACTGTGGGGATATTACTCAGTTCAGTGATAGTGATTGTGGGGATATTACTCAGATCAGTGATAGTGACTGTGTGGATATTACTTATACCAGTGATAGTGACTGTGGGGATATTATTTTGATCAGTGATAGTGACTGTGAGGATATTACTTAGAACAGTGATAGTGATTGTGAGGATATTACTTAGATCAGTGTTAGTGACTGTGGAGATATTACTTAGATCAGTGATAGTGACTGTGAGGATATTACTTAGATCAGTGATAGTGAAAGTGGGTATGTTACTTAGATTAGTGATAGTGACTTTGGAGATATTACTTAGATCAGTGATAGTGATTGTGGGGATGTTACTTAGATCAGTGATATCGACTGTGGGGATATTATTTAGATCAGTGATAGTGATTGTTGATATATTACTTAGATCAGTGATAGTGACTGTGTGGATATTACTTATACCAGTGATAGTGACTGTGGGGATATTATTTTGATCAGTGATAGTGACTGTGGGGATATTACTTAGACCAGTCATAGTGACTGTGGGGATATTACTTAGATCAGTGATAGTGACTGTGGTGATATTACTTAGATCAGTGATAGTGATTGTGGGGATGTTACTTAGATCAGTGATATCGACTGTGGGGATATTATTTAGATCAGTGATAGTGATTGTTGATATATTACTTAGATCAGTGATAGTGACTGTGTGGATATTACTTATACCAGTGATAGTGACTGTGGGGATATTATTTTGATCAGTGATAGTGACTGTGAGGATATTACTTAGAACAGTGATAGTGATTGTGAAGATATTACTTAGATCAGTGATAGTGACTGTGGAGATATTACTTAGATCAGTGATAGTGACTGTGGGGATATTACTTTAACCAGTCATAGTGACTGTGTGGATATTACTTAGATCAGTGATAGTGACTGTGGGGATATTACTCAGATCAGTCATAGTGACTGTGGGGATATTACTTAGATCAGTGATAGTGACTGTGGAGATATTACTTAGAACAGTGATAGTGACTGTGGAGATATTACTTAGATCAGTGATAGTGACTGTGAGGATATTACTTAGATCAGTGATAGTGAAAGTGGGTATGTTACTTAGATTAGTGATAGTGACTTTGGAGATATTATTTAGATCAGTGATAGTGACTGTGAGGATTTTACTTAGATCAGGGATAGTGAGTGTGGAGATATTACTTAAGGTAGTTCATTACAATAAAATTCTATTTAATGACTCGTTAAAACACCTCTTATGAAGTATGATTTCACCATCGAAAGAGTGATGCAAGCTCTGCACCTTGTATTTTCTACAAATATACACATACCTCTACCACGGTATTGAATCCAAACTGTTTGATGACAGACGTTACAGTGCCTAGATATTAACCATCGTTTACTACTTTCTCAAACATGAACATGTCCTTGTTATTCTTTCAACTATAGTCCGGCTGGACATGTCATTTATACTGCTGATGATATAGTTGAAAATTACGACCTGACGGCTCCTGGGCTCACGGCGGGTGTGACCGGTCGACAGGGGACGCTTACTCCTCCTAGGCACCTGATACCACTTCTAGTATATCCAAGGGTCCGTGTTTGCCCAAACACTCTATTTTGTATTTTTTTTAATATTGATCACTGTTCGTTATCTTCATCTTTTATTTCAAAAGATCCGAAATTCAGATATCTCCGATCTTTCAACTGGGAGAGACCGCCATGGTGGTCTAGAGGTTAGAGTGTTCGCCCCGCATGCGGAAGGCTGGGGTTAGAATCCCGGCCGCGACGGTCCTAAGTCGTTAAACAGGTAGTGACAGTTCCATCGACAAACGCTTGTCATCAGGTGTGAATACCACGGGTCCTCGGAGATGACCTTAAAAACCGGATGCCACGTATCACAGTAGGAGTGGCTCGCCAAAGAACCCTCACTGCTCAATGGTCGTAAGCGCCGAGCAAAGGCCTAAACTTGAAGCCCTTCACCGGTCTTTGTGACGCCTCCATATGAGTGAAAAATTATCGAGAGAGACGTTAAACAAGATAATCTCCATTATGAATTCTGTTGAAGATTATGTCAGACGATGGGCTAAGATTCTGGAGAACGTTGTGGCTAGTGAAATGGACAGTCACCTTGATTCATGGTCTTTACGGGATCCACTCCAATCAGCTTACCATGTTCGACATTATATGGAAATGGTACAGAGCGATATCATGTCTGCTCTCGATCAACAATAAACGGCAGTCCGTTTTCCATTTTGATTTGTCAGCAGCCTTCGATGTCATCGACCATAAAATACTACTTCAATGTGGAGTTAATGTTGATACCCTAGAATGAATCAGATCCTGTTTACAAGATAAACACCAGTGTGTTAACATTGGAGCCATTAGTTCAGATACCCGTCAGTTACCTTTTGGTGTTCTCCAGGGATCTGTTTTGGGACCCTAATAATTACTGTCTTTTCGCAAGACCCGTTGGAACAATATGCCTTCGGCATACGGCGTTATCGGCTATTCGGTTGTTATCGGACATTCGGGTCAATGATGTTGTATGTTTGGGAAACATAGGATAAGTTCTAGACTTGCTCAAGTCTCTATGTTGTTTTTATTACTTTATCATTTCGTTCAAATTTTTCTGTTTCAAAAGTCTAAATATATGCTCTCTACCATACTTAAATGTCACCAATTTCTATGTTTGGCATTATTAAAAAGTATTAAAGAGAGCAATGATTATTAAACATAGAGACTTGAGCAAGTCTAGATAAGTTCGTATGTGGATTTTATTGATAAAGACACATTCTATGCAGCGGTAATTGTAATACTAAATAGGTATATCATCATCCTGTCAACAGCTAAAAGCAAACATCAAACAATTCCCATTGAAGAGATTAACAGCACTGAAAATAGAAATTTCGTTATGTATTCTGTACAAATCTACCAAACATGTGATACTAGGGCAGTAAAGAATTGTATTTATTCAAGAAAGGATATTCATTTGTATTTTTAGACATAGATAATCCTTTAGGAAATATAGATCGAAATAAACTTACAGTAAGAGAACAGTAGAGTTTATTGAAAACATCGGGCGGGATAAAAACATGTTACCGGCAATAAGGTAGCTGTTATCGGAAAATTCGGTTTTTCAGAATTAATGTCATCGGAAATAAGGTTTCCATCGTGTTTCAAAATACCTTATACAGCATTAAGTAGACACTAAATCGATAGAAAATTCGCGAAACTCGTGTTAATGTCCGGAACAAAGTACAATGTAATATAGACTTATAATCATAGTATTTGCGTTGTGTCATCCTATCTGCTGGGTAAGGAAGTGATGGATCTAATGGAAATTAAAGAGTTTTTCTTGTGATAATTTGATTGATTGTATATTGTTTAACGTCCCTCTCTAGAATATTTCACATACATGTATATAGAGACGTCTCCAAGGCTGCAAAATTTAGGCCTATTCTCGGCGCTTATGGCCTTTGAGTAGGAAAGGATCTTTATCGTGCCACGCTTGCTATGGCACGGGACCTCGGTTTAAGCAGTCTCGTCCGAAGGACCGCCCCATTTAGTTGCCTCTTAGGACAAGCAGGGGATACTGAGGACCTACCCGAACCCGAATCCCCACAGGCAATTTGTGTATGTGTGATTAGCTCTCAGACTTAACATACAATTAGAATAGGTTCACGTGACATGGACTTGTAATCGTATGTGTATCACCCTCTTCTTTTAATATTTTAAAATATTATCCATCGGCCAAACTACACGCCCCCACCCCCCCCCCCCACCCCCCCACCCCCGCCCTGTTTTGAGACGTTTATAACACTAATTAACACAACTAATGCAACTAAAACGTATCTAACTCCATCTAAGTTATTTTGAAAATTTAGAAATATTGATGGAATTCTGATAGAAAACATCGATTTTTCGAATTTTTAAAATACATATGTAGATGTGATGGAGTTTTTTTTTGTGTTTTTATTTAAAGCGCATTTGGGTATTAGAAAAAATGCAATTTGACCAATGGCTATTCTATTTAAAAATGCACCATGTATTTTAAACTTTTTAAAAAAAAAAAGGGGGGGGGGTAATATAAACGTTTTGTTTATGCCCCGGTAATCTCCCAAATGCTCGAAACTTTTGAAACATGAAACTTTTTTATTTCACTAATGGCTCCACATAAAGCATAATAGTACGAAAAAAGGTAAGATCAATAACAACAACATTGAACTCAATGAAGGAAACACAACAGGAAGGTAATATCATAAATATATGGACAGTACTAATATGATAAATTTGGCAAGTCCTATCATAGTATATTTGTCTTTACAGTTCATTAATTCACTATATAGCTAATAGTATTTCGACAATCAGTTAAGTTCTGGCAAGAATCTACACCTTTATTAAAGAAAATAAGTACAGCTGAACAGATAATGGAGTTCATGCCTAGTTCTAGTTTGTTACAAAGAGTACATAATCGTTCAGACCAAACCTGCCAGATTCAGTTGGCAATTTATGGCTACTGCATCTAAAGCGACAAAAATTATACAGTAAATTTTGTGGTAGTGTAGTTAAATAAGTTTCAAAACCAAAAGTTGCCTTGTACATCCTATAATTAGAATACTTGGATGAGTTGTCTTGTACATTCTATAATTAGAACACTTGGATGAGTTGTCTTGTACATTCTATAATTAGAACACTTGGATGAGTTGTCTTGTACATTCTATAATTAGAACACTTGGATGAGTTGTCTTGTACATCCTATAATTAGAACACTTGGATGAGTTGTCTTGTACATTCTATAATTAGAATACTTGGATGAGTTGTCTTGTACATTCTATAATTAGAACACTTGGATGAGTTGTCTTGTACATCCTATAATTAGAACACTTGGATGAGTTGCCTTGTACATTCTATAATTAAAATACTTGGATGAGTTGTCTTGTACATCCTATAATTAGAACACTTGGATGAGTTGTCTTGTACATCCTATAATTAAAATACTTGGATGAGTTGTCTTGTACATTCTATAATTAGAACACTTGGATGAGCTGCCTTGTACATCCTATAATTAGAACACTTGGATGAGTTATGATTTTATCTTTCCGGGTTTCAACAAGAGTCATAGCTCGCGAAACTTGTTCAAAGCGCGATAACTCTGACGAGCTGGTGTAACCCTTGTAGTCATTGAATCCGGATTATTTATTTTTGTTTCAGATACCATGGATGGTTTCACGTGCTACTACTGTAGCTTCTCAACATGTCATTTCCAATAATAGTAGAACATTGTACCGATAACCATCCCAATGATGTTATTTAATACAGACGATAAGCCATTAATGATTTAACACGTGAAATATCAAGGCTATACAATGAGAAAATGGCATAAATTCGTTAACTTACCAGAGACACCGAAGCGAAAATACATGTATATGCCTTAGTAACCTACTTAGAACTAAATCTTGATGCACTGCCTACCAGAGACCATTCCACATGTAAATTAGATGTAACAATGCTAATTCCTACATAAAATGTAGAGTGGCTAACACATGCACCAAAACGCACGAACACAAAATTCCATCGCGTATTGAGATGGGTGGACAGGATAAACATTCTCCATCGTGATCAAACCCAAACTTGATGGTACAGTCATTTTCTATCAGATGAGAACATGTTTTCCGATCATGCATGACATGCAATTTGGTGTCAATGCAATTTAGTCTGATACATAATGTAATTATGAAGAAAAGGCTTTTTTTTTCATGTACCTAGCACATTTATTTACTGACCATTTGATATTATGCTATAGGACTGGTTCTTGCCTGATTGTTTGATATTTGTTTGTTTTGACACATTTCTCATTTTCATTGCATTCTTTGAATTTCACACCACATATACTTGTACGTACATGAATTCAAATAATCACTCTTATTTGAATAACATTGCAATTTAATTAAGCCCGATTACATGTTTGTCACCATAAGTAGAGTATTATATGACGCAGAACTCCGCGTATTTTTGTATGCGAGAGTCAGTTTTAGTCTAACTTTAATGCAATATACATAGAAAAGAAGCAAGACCCGATGAAGAGATCATACAATTTGTTTTTAAAAGCAAAAAAGGGCAAATAAAATGCACTTTTTATTAGAAGAGAAGTCTTTTTCATCTTATTTTATTTCATATACAACTCATTAAATGGTCAATGCTGAGTATTTCATGTGATTCTTGATATCCTCTACATTAATATCAACCCTATTACCGATAACCAAATCTGGAGTTTCCGATAACATTCAAAACAACCAACCGGATTTCCGATAACGAAATAAAATCAAAACTATTGCTTTTAGATTGACAAAACTTGTTTCAACGGACACTGACCATATGTTTTATTGTTGACTGTAGGTAATGGTTGGTAAATTGCAGAAAATGTCGGGATGCATTTACATACAATAAAAATTGTAACAAAAAATGCCTAACAAAATTGGTAAATTCACACTTGTAAACTTCCTATTCTTCTACATCAACACTATAGAATACATCAGCACATTTTTCTTGACTTTTGATATTTACGGTTCAACGCAAACCGGTTGTCATGCCCTAAAAGAACGTCAATTACAAAGATTTTGAGCAAATAAACTTACCAGTCAGAAACCACTTTCAACTGAATGTCCGATAACAACCGAATAGCCGATAACGCGTTTACCCGTGTGATTATTGTTTCACATCTATATATTGCAGTTGTAACCCCAACTGATTATTTCACAGAGATAAATTGAACGTTACAATCAGTGAATTCAGTTCTTTTTCATTATATTGAATATATTTCATGCCAAAGTGTGTAAAAAGCTTATGTACTTATTCATGGTGGGTAATGTATGTACATATAATGGATGCTGTCATAATATTTACTCCAGATAAAAATCAAATAATTAATAAGAATTTAACAAAAAACTGAATACAGTTTTACGTTTCCATCTCCGGTATCATCTTTTTAAAAGTATTGAAATAATATTTGAAATATTTGTGATGGCATTTATATTAGGTAATACATGCATGTAGACTCAGTCTCGTTAATAAATGAAATATCAAGATGTAGGTGTATCTACAGAAAAAAGACATGAATTAACATCACCTACAGTGTTGTCTAATTTAAAATGATTGATGACTTGAATTATGTGAGTACAATCACTGTATATATAAACAATATGCAATTGATACGTAAGGCAGGCCTACATATATTAACATATTTTTCAGCATGTATATTGCGTTTATAACTTCTAAATTTCAACAGTACATCACAGGAAAGCATGTTCATTTCGTGCGTTGAGCTACTGTCGTCTGATTCAGGATTCAAGACAGTGATATAATGGCGTCTTCAAATTCACAGAGTAAAAGAAAATTTAATCGGACGGATGATGAATGGCAAGTGCTAGCATAATCAAGTCGTAAAAATGGTGATATTCTGCTTGAAAATGTTCTTGTGAATCACTTCGGAGAAAAAGAAGGGAATCTGGAACGAAATCACCAAAAAGTAAGTCTGATATTTCAAGAGTTGAAATTTACCAAAAGTAAAGATGAATATTAAAAGGAAAGAATGCTAAAACATTTGTTGTTGGAATTTAACACTCCCTCCCAACTTCCCCTAAAATTTGAAATAAGGACTCCATACGCAGTTGTTACCCTCGTTAATGAGATTATTATCATAACCTGGAGGATATAAAAATTGTAAATCATGGGTCAGTGGATACAATTTCTATGATAATATTGTTTCGCCGCCTACCTTTTGGTCAATTTTCAAAAGTTATTACTTTCCAGGCGCGTAGAGCTCTACGTTTACGTCAAAACGCCCGGGCGTACACATTTAAAAAAAAACCTATTAAATGCTACAAACATAGGTGAAAAATAAGTGTCTGCAGTATCTGCGGTACATTAGTCTCCCTATTGGTACTGATATCTTGGATATCTCGTTAGTGTTACACCTTTCCGGGTCTAAACCGTTGTTGTTACGGCATGTTTTTCTCTATTAGACCCCTTGCCGTACAACAATATCATCGCTGCCACAGGCTTTCAGATATGAAGAGTTGACGGCATGAGGTCACAGTTGCAAAAGCGCGGTCAATTATAAAGCTGATGTTTAGAAAGAAAATTATGACATTCACAGCAAAACGTACGTTTACGCGATCATTCTGCACGTAGTGGTTCCGTAATATCGATATCAGTGTCCTTGCATCTAATAGATTATCAAGTCTTATATTATCATTTTCTTTCAAATTTCTTAAAATAAATATCCATAGACCGTTATTAATAACGTACTATATAAATCAATGAAAGAGAAGGTAAGTAAAGTAAGTAAAATTGTAGAGTCAAATTATTTGATTCAGATAAATGCAATTTCGCTAGAATCAGATAAGAAAACGTCCATTCGAATTCATTTTAAAAGAATTTGATGCAGGCCTATTCCTTGTCGCTGTACACGATGATTTTTTTACTGTTCTCAATTTAAATTAAACATTTCTATGTATTAAAGACAAGTACTAGTACCTCATTCCAATTCCTTTAATTCAAACTGGTGGAAATCCTTCACATCTTGTAATTCCTCGTATAGTCGGTTACCCATGGATGCTTCCCATAAATTATCTCCTTTGTCAGATTGCGGAAGCTGGTGTGGACTCAAAATCATGACTTTAACTGCATAAATATGTAATGATTCATATTTATTACATCATGGATTTTCAGTGACAAACATTTATCATAATGTCTGAACACTTAGTGAATACTTTGTAGATATATAGGTACATCCTGTCCAACTGTCTCATCATAGAAATTTCACATGTTTAGTGATGAAATTTCTGTGGTGAGAGTATATTTATCAATTTCTCTGTATGTTAACTTTGGGTCCTGTCATAATATAAATTTCCACATTTATTTATCATTGAAATTATATCATTACTACATTAGTCATAGACCTTATATCTCACTTACAATTTATCTTAATACTGGATTGTTAATTTCATTTAAAAAAACGTCAAGTATTAAACTGATATCTATATCAGACAGGTGTTTTAATTAAGTTACACTACATATGAATCTAGTAAGGTGTACAAAGTTATACATATGTATGATTTAATCTAGACCATATCATGGTCAATGATACACTCATATGACTTTAAAATCCTGTACCAGGTCTATATGTTCACCATGTTCAACAGCATGACACTGGGAATAAGCATGACACAATTAATATTTATTTGAAAAATAATTTTTGAAAGTGCATCTCCACAATGTTAATTAGGGGGGGGGGGGGGAGCAGGCACTTCTCATAAAAACTTTGTTTGCATAGATCAACAGATTTATTGATATAAATCTGAATTACCTATAACCAAAGTAATGCGATATAGATCTAGTGATTGATATTAGCGATTCTTCAAGCACGTTGATTTTAGAAACAATTTCAAGATTGTTTTAAAAACGAAATTAGGCTTTTAAAAATATATTCGATAGTCAATCTTTAATCTGTGCCTGTAGTATTTCACTGAAGATGTACGTACACTTAAACTTTATCAACATGTATCATTCTCTATGTCACTACGGACAGCTGATGGACTTTTCAAAGATACGAGATCTCTGAGAAAATTCGAGTCACTAACCTGGTTGTTTGAATGTTCTCGCATTTTCTGTACACCTTATCGATATATGTAAAGAAGTTCCTGGTGTATCTGTCTTTCCTGGCTGGATTCCCTCTCAAATATGACAACAATACGCAGAAGTATGGCCCTGATACGATAAAATCTTCCTCCTGTTTCCACAGACGCCTCGGCATCATCATCACTACGTCGATGACGCTCCGTTCAAAATTATAGTCCAATGTCAAGGCCAGTAGTGTCAATTTTTAATCAGTCTAAACGTTACACAGAGTGTAGAAGAATTTATTTCTACTAATTCTGGAATAAATAAACCCTACGAGATCACCCTATCTGGTATTTTAGAAAACCGAATCACACGCGTATAGTAACTTGCGTTTTTCTGCAGAAGTTTGGAAAGCCTGTGGCAGTGTCATTATTCGTAGGGGAAAGTAGTCTCGGAGAATTTGACGCTGTACGGAGTTTGGCCGTACAATAGGCGTACACATTAATTAACTCAGGCTACGCTACTGCTTTCAAACGATTTTTTTTTTCTGTCAATGTAGATATTTATATGAATTTTCATAATATGTATACGGTGTGACCGTTGGGCCGAGCGAAGCATACACGTAACTCCGTGTCCCGAGTGGTAATCATAATTCCGTTAAGTACGGTAGAATATTATTCATTTAAAAATATATATATTGAATGAAATTTGCTTGCGCTAAACCCCCGTAACATCTCAATATTAAAGGAGTTTATATGGGGACAACAGTTTTACACGACCCGCCTATTCATTGAACGCGGGAAATAAAACGCAAGGCGACGTAAATTGTGCATTGTGACGTCATATTTAGTCTCGATTGTTTTTCTGTTTTCAAAGCAAACAATTATAAACAACAATAATACATTCCGTATGCAATGAAAAAGGCCGTTAAAACTAAGCAAAATTAACCAATAACTTCAAAATGTTAAAAAAGTAACCGTATTTTTATCGTATATTCTTATTCAAAGAAACTCATGAACTCGTTCATCTATTCAGTCGTATTACGGTTTTATATGTATTTATTTGCTAAAACCTGTTACAATGATAATTATACTATTCACTTTGAAACAAACTGAGTGTTTAAATTACGAATTGCACATTAGAGTTTTCTATTATTGGCATTCAAAATAAAACACGAATAACTGTTGAAGCAGGTAATGAAAAAATTAATGGCGGCGCCCATATGGATCACGAAAATTTCAGTGAACGTATATAGAGATTATCTCTTTTTCTTTTGCTGATTTTGACTTTTTTCTTTTACATACGTGTTACCTTTAGAGCCTTGCTTCGCGGACGGGCCTTCGGCCCGTCCGAGCTTCGCTCGGTATAACTACTGCTTTCAAACGATTTTTTTTTCTGTCAATATAGATATTTATATGAATTTTCATATAACTTGATTTATTTGACAAAACAAAAAGAGATAACACTATAATTTGGGTTAAAACCACGCATTTCAATATAGGAATCTTTTTGTGAAACGGGCCTAAGCATTGAGGCAACCGAGGCAGGTGCCTCGGTAAAAAAAAAAAACCAAAAAAAAAAACCCACCTTTTACGTTGTTAAAATGTCGATAGCTTCTGGGGGGCTGCCTCGGTAATATTCGAACCCAAGCTACGCCTATGCTAAGTGTATAGGGACAGTACACGTTGACAGAGTGAATGTGGAGGTAGGCCTAGAACTAATAAACCGTGTGGGCTGGGTTTCTGTGAACTGGCATAATGCACCGGATGACATAGATGTACTCGACAGCATTTGTTTAAGGAATGTGTGACTGTTTCTCTCATATCTACGTATGTAAGATACAGATATTCATATCACGTGACGTTTGTCTTACATATCCCGTGACGTCATAATCATATACACAACTAGCTTGCAACTAATCTCGTCTCGATTGACGAACACTAGCGTCTGCAAAGCTCTTGTACAAAAAATTACAGATTGTAATGTCCCTGATCATCTCCAGGTGTATGTGACCGGACACAAAAATACACATTCCTTGAACGATTACCGCACACTCAACAACAGTCACAAATTCCTCATACACCTAGATCTATGTCATCCGGTGCATTATGCCAGTTCACAGAAACCCAGCTCACACGGTCTATTACTTTTAGGCCTACCTCTCACTCTGTCAACGTCTACTGTCCGTGTCTCGGGTGAAATAAGTGGCTTCAATGTCCATGAGACTCGAGTCCTTGCACGCGTGGAAAACGAAAGTCTAGCCATGCCCATATTCACCAACAAAAACCACTTTGGAATCTCTCTTCACACACTCGTCATTAAATAACTGCTCAATTAATATCAATATCAATGCTCCTCTAAGAAAAAGAAAAACCCGTGCAGTTGTGGATTCATATTCTGATTAGGTCTGTCAAAATGTTTCGCGCTGATGGACTGTCGAGTTACGTCACGCATCACCCTGATTATTGATTTATTCAAAGAGGAATAACTCTAACACAATTCACTTATACACTCGTCGGCCGATGTTATTTTTAATGTACAGCGAAAAATTAATTAATTGGAAAATTCTCAAAATGGCGTCGCTAGGCACAAAGAAAACGGAAAACTCTAGAAATATAAGAGAAAAATACTCTCTTATGAGTTGCCATGAAATATTAAGGTGATTCCACCCTCGGGGTTGCAAAAAAGCGGTAAAACCCTCGGCAAAGCCTCGGGTTTCACAGCTTTTTTGCAACTCTCGGGTGGAATCATCTTATATTTCATGGCTACTCATAAGAGAGTCTTATAATCTTACATACGTAGATATGAGAGAAGTACACGTCTCATTCTAATAAAAGGATCCTATTAATAACTGTTATTTTTAAATCTTTTAAGTGAAGTTACAGATCCCGTGTGTGTATGCTGTGACCTAAACCTAAGTTTGTACCTTTCCGCCAAAGAGAGAGAGAGGGGGGGGGGGGGTGAAAACCCTAAAATAACAAGATTTCCACTAAAAGGAGGAGGGGTTAATCCCTCTCGATCCGCCACCACGGTGATTCTACGGGACCATATATTGAGGATGTACGTGTACGTCTATATACCGGTACCTGGACCCATATTTACTAAAGTTCGTAGACGTAGACGTAAACGTAGGATTTACGTCTGACTTAAGATTAGAGTTACGTACTCGTGAAATGGTATTTACAAAACCGTTCGTAGCCGCAAACGTAACTTACGATGTACGATTGCACTTACGCGTGCGCAATGGCTATTTTCACTTCGAAGCGTAAAAAGTGTGAATTTGCTCATTTACTTTGACTTCCCTGCGCTACCGCCGCATTATGACGGAAAAGAACACAGAACTTTGTGAGAAAGCAACGAATTTCAACGTATACGTATGTCTGCCAACGGCATGTCGATCAACTGTACCGTTATTCAGTGTTGTTTACAAATTCAAATGGAAGGTTCATCAAATTTAACGCATTTGACTTGTGCATGGATCTGCGATGCTGTAGGTGTTCAAAAAGAAGTCGGCATGGACTGACAAGTAAGTTAAGTTGTTTGTGTAGTAATAACCTTAAATGTTTTACCACTGACTACTCGTCACTAGGCCCCTAAATAATGTTAAATTGACTTCAAGGGGATTCAGTACATGACACACATGGTAAAATCACAGTCCCTTATTCATTTTGTTCTCAACCTATGTAGCTGCTATAATGCCTGGATCTTAATTTCTAAATAGTGAGCACATATACATATGTGTTAGTTATTTACAATTTGATATGTGCCCACTATTAACACATTAAGACACAAGCTCATTTGTGTACATGGTAACTTCAAACTTTTGACAATACCACAATTGAAATTCAAAATTATTTATCCCATTTTTTTAATTTCATGACTGGGACAACATCAAAGCAGTACCATAGCTACCTGTACACAAGTACGCACATGCTTTCACATCATTTCGCAAAAAGAAAAACAAGAATATTGGTGAAAAATGAATCTAAAATATACATTATATATACAGGCACTAATTCTAAAATGTGTGATTTGTACGTGCCCCTCTATTGCATGGTTATAAAATACGAAAATTATTATTGCTTTAACAATATATACTTTGGGCGAACAGGTAGATAGGGTGAATGGACTCGGTACCAGATGAGAACAGTTACAGTCTCTTTTAGCATCACATCAATTATTGCTTGTGCACATCCATGTGCAAAACTTTCAGAAAATATTGTGTAACAAAATCGCATTCAAATACAGTTGTACAACTGTGTGAAGTCAGTGTTAATTTATTTAATGTAGAATAACATTGACTATATATTAATTGGAGATATTAGGTGTGATATAATGCACTAGATATCCAAGTTAGCTGACCTCTGTTATTTTTCAAAGGGTCATAAAGGTGGTCAAGAAATAAATTGCCAACATACAGCAGCATTCCTTGATTTAGATACATTTCTCTTCATGTCCTCTCCTGAAAGATTTTCCATGATGCCTCAGGGTTAGGACTGGGATGCAAGATGTACAGTACATATATATGATGTAAGTATATCCACTGTTTGTACACATTTAATAATTTCTGTACTTACAAAGTTTTAAAAAAAATCCAAAACAAATTATGGTACATGATGTAATGATTTTTGTAATGCATTGATGATTAAATCCTTAGGCAAAGATTTAAGAACATAAATTTATGAGTTTTTATGATCAAAGTTTGTCCATTTTGCATGTTTTGTACCTGTCTGTCTAAGCATATCTTCACCTTTTTGGCAAATAGAAATTTAACCAATCTAAGGACATACACTATGTTTCTTTGAAATTTTATTTTTTATCTCCTCGATATTAAAAATTCTTGCATGATTTCCAAAATAATAGCTGTAATTTTGTCACCAAAATTTGAAATCAACACTCAATAAAAATTGCTCTATATTATATATTTCTGATCAGTACTAACACATGTATTCAGTTATTTGAAACACCTTTTAATCTCAAAGCAAGCAAATGAATATATGTAATTTTGGTGATTAAATAATTATTATCTTGCAAGCCAATAATTCTTCTTTAAATATTTCTTTACACTAAAAGCGGTTATCAAATGTACTTTTATTAGGTCACCTGAGTTTACTCGGTAACCTATTGCAATTAGTTTTCATTCGTCGTGCGTTAACAATTGAACATTTTTAACTTCTTAATAACTACGAGTTCAATTCTTTTCAAATTTGGTATGAAGCATCATTGGGACAAGGGGGACTAATTTTCAAAAATCTTCTTATCAAGAAACACACACATATAAGAAAAACTAAATGCATAGTGATGTAGAGCAGGCAGGCCTCTACTAAAATTGTAAATTTCATGATCCCCGGGGTAGGGGTTTTGACCCCAGGGCGGGGCAAATCTTGTTATATAGTGTTTATGTGTATAAAACACTTAAATTACATCTTCTTTAATGCTATTGATACTAAATTGAAACTAAATGGATAGAGGAGGTAGTCTTTTACCAAAATTGTAAATTTGATTTCCCCCAGAGTAAGGGTTTTGACCCCAGGGTGGGGCCAAACTTAGTATATAGTATTTATGTGTAAGTTTGCTAATACTGTATAAAATATAAATGCAGAAAAGGATGTACAAAAAATGGTGAATTTCACAACCCAGGGTTATGACTTTAAGATGAGTCCAAATTAGTCATATCTTTTGATGTTATCATGTGAATACACCTATTTAAAGCCTTTCATCAGTGTATGCACTTTGAGGGATGTGAAGTTTAAAGAACACATCTTGTTTTATACTGTTGCTGAACATTAGAATATAATTAGCTTAGATATTTAGAACAGGAAATTTTTTCTACATTTCATAGTCCATGGAAGTAATGATACTTTTCCACTAGTATTCGGGTGACCGATAAGGCCTGTGGGCCTCTTGTTAGGTTTCTGTTGTTTTTTTGTTTTTTTTTATTTTACTAAAGAAATATTTTTCTTAGTCAGTAATATATATTCCTTTGCCATTGGGAGATTTTGAGAGATAAAAATGGTTGCCATCACTTTCACAGCAAATATGCCCCTTTAAATTTATAATGTTGTACTACCATGTACTATATGTCAGCCTGAGTAGCTCAGTGCAAAGGTACCAGGTTCAATACTCAATTGTGCTAAAGATTTTTCTCACCTTCTTTGCTACAGTAAAATCCCATTCATATACCTTACTGCAGTACATATCAGCTGATTTTACATTTTTACTTGCCACAACCAGGAACTATCAAAATATGTTAACTCTAGACTAATTAAACCTGAGAATTTTGTAGAAAGAAAATAGAATGCAAGTGAATTGTACCTGAAATGTCACAAAAAATTATTTTTTATTTATAAACATGAATGACCTTAACTGAAACTTACCATTCTTGGTTAAAAAGTATTTTTTTCTGGTTTGGAAAGAAGCCAATTTCATTACAAGGGGAATGGTTAATGAAAAAACACTGAAGTTGACCTTGGGGTCATTTGAAATCTTTTTCTTAATATGGGCTCTTGGGTTATAATCATTAAAATTAGAAATTGTAGGTGATACTTAATGATATCTTCCTAGATATGGTGTACGGTAGATGAATATACAGTAAATAAAATCAGTATTATCACAATTTTACAGTTTATTTAACTAACAATTATGTTGCATGTATTTTTCAAGCCTTATGAAATTTGATTGCAGTGTAATGACAGTTGTTTATTTAAATCAATGTAATACTATTATTTTTCTAGGTCTATGGGTACATTGCTGTAATGGCCTGAAAAATCTTTTGCGAAACCGAGAAATGTTCATCTTCCATTGCCATGATTGTGTAAAAGGACGAGCAGAGGAATGATTCAAAAATATATGGCAGGATTGAGAATCTAACCCATGACCCGTAGTCTGGTACTCTACCCACTGATCAATCCATGCTGATGGTCCATCTGCTACATTGATGTCATCTTATATATTTATTTATTCATTTATATATCATATGGACATTTAAAAATTGACAGTAAAATAAAAAAAAGTTTGATATTCAGCAAAATAGAATTTGTTACAATACATGTTTAAGAAATTAAGTACATGTACATGCATTGTTATGCATACAATTATGTACATGTAATTATATTTGTTAATAGATAAATTCTTAGATGAATTTTCATGTTGTTATTGATATTGACATGTACATGTATTACTTCCATTTCTAGAATGATTTTAACATCTTGATATTAAAATGATGACATAATAAATAAATCTTAAATATTTGTCAACAAAGTTGTCTGGTGGGTTAAAATTTGTAAAGAGGAGCATTAGTACATATGTCGGTTTAATGTGAGAAGCCTTCAGAATGAACTTTTATCAGTGAGATTTTTGTAAATTGGGGGGGGGGGGGGGGTGGACTTCAACAAAATAATATGTATGTTGAAGGCATCATCCTTGGAGTTTGGTAATATACACTGCAAAGACTTTTACCTAGCTAATCACATATAAAAGTCAATTACATACAAATCATGAATGGTAGAAAGATTCATATATATGCATTATCAATGAAGGTTTGACTCCTGTAGGATTATAGTTAAAGGAAATGGCACTCTGAAAGATTGAAAGTCTACACATGACTACACTAGTAGGCATCACAATTGCTCTCTGAAACAAATTACACCAAATTGTATTCTTGGAATGAAATGCATATCTTTTTTTTTTAAAGAAATATTTATTTAGAGGCTCATTTCCCTGTTGTGTAAGTTACAATGTAACAAATAGTTATTTGGACTACCAATATTTGCTTATAACCACAAAGTAAAGATCACATATCTATAAGTAGAAATAGTTTTTCTATAGCTGTCGATCACCATGTATTCTTGTACACACAGTGACTCTCTTCTTTTCAAATCTAAAACATTGCATGTTTGATTGCATATATATACATTAATTCCACCATGTTTGGAAAATTAAAAAAATGTATTTCCCTGAAAGATGCTAGACCTACCCTATATAATAAGATAAATGGCAAATATTCTTTTTTTTTAAATAACCTGCATGACTAAAATAAAAAGCTTCCCAATTATTTCTAAAGGCAAGGTTAGATCCATCCAGTGTGATTAAAATCAAATTTCGCACTTTGCTCGATATACGGACAGCGACTGTCCGTATATCGAGCGAAGTGAGAGGTTTGATTTTAAATCAGACTGAGATCCGCCACAAGGTAAATTAGATCGGGCTCAAAATTTTGAGAATTGTCACACAATTGCAGATGATCCCAAAGAAAACGATAATCTGAATAAATACAATTAATTTGTGTATCACTAACCAGCTTATATCCATCTAGAGGGTTTGTAAGGTCTTTACGCAAGAAATTATCGATAAAAATGACAAGTCGCCATTTGCTTTGTTTATTCTTAAAGTTACGATCAGCTTACGTATACTAGTGTAGCACACGTTGAGTTACGCTTATTTCTGACGTAAATCTACGTCTGCGACTGTTCGTGAATACCGTCCCACACGTAAACGTACGCTACGTCTAGATTTACGCTACGTTTACGTCTACGAACTTTAGTAAATATGGGCCCTGGCGTGTGTAAACAAACATAATTGATTAAATGGTTAAAAATCGCTTCTGAAATTTTGTGGGTTTTTAGCTACTTTATCAATTCTTCCTTATTCAGGTAAAATACAGGTAAACTCTACGTGTGTTCTCCGTAGATAGCCGTTTATTCCCCTTGTATAAGTAGATGTTGTTTTGGCGAGTAGACGTTCGGGGAACGCCCTTCCCACTTCGCTAACATTCTGAAATCTCTACGGGTGACTGGTTCTATCTAGATGGGAATGTCGCATCTAGGTAAGAGTGTCAAAGTACAAAGGTTGTTAGGTACAGGGACCTATAGGCTGTTCCTTAATAAGGCACGGTAGTTTGTTACCTACTGGACACGTTGATTAGGATTTTTTAGATATAGAAAATAGGTAATATTCTTATATATTTTATTTTTCATTGATAATGTTCTAGACTATTTTTTATATTTAAGTTTAAGCACAGGTAGGAAGTGGTTGATTGGAATTTTTGATATAGAATATAGTTATATGTTACATATCTTAATTTTCATTCATAATATTTTAAACTATATGTATAATTAAGTTTGATATTGGTAAGAGGAAAGGTGATGTCTTTAAAACATTGACAGAGAGAGAAAAATATCAAAGATTGGGGTGGAAATATGAATTTAAGCCAAAACACGTTAGTTAGACCCCATCCGATCCAGTTCACCTTCCCCATGTCAAATACTTGCCGACGCCTTTGAAATTATACACGATCTTAAAGGACACACGAGACGTATTTTCCATTACTTTAAAAATAATTGCATCTCCTCCATCTAATATAAGATATTAAGAGTTCCTAAATATAATTCTTACATAGTAAGTAATGTTTGAGAATGATATTCAGTGGTGGATTCAATGGGGGGGGGGGGGGGGGGGGGACGCAACCGGCGCGCGCCCCCCACTAAAAATTTCAAATTTAAGGTAAATAGTGGCATCTTGTTTAGAAAAATGTAAACGATAAAAGAAGCAATAATTTCTTCCACTTTCGGAGAAATAAATGACCAAATCTTTAATTTATTAAATTACTTTTATTGGGAGAACTTAATTATTTTTTTTTCAAAAACCCTTAAAAGCGTCATTTTATTAATTTCACCCTATCAAAAAATGATAAAAATTAGTAAAAAGGACTACATTTGAGACATATTTCAAGCCCCATAGAAACTGTAAAATCCAGGAGCTTCCGGGGGCTCGCCCCCTGAGCTCCCAACGAGGCCTTCACCCTGGACCCATTAGGGGCCTCAAGACAGCCCCACATCCCCTGTCTAAAAAACGTGTGCCCCCTCTAACCGCGATTCCTGGATCCGCCCCTGATATTGAAATAGGAATTTTCTATGAATTTTTATGAGATATGGAGTGCAAGGTTTGTTGTAAAATTTGAAAAATGCATTTCTTTATCGTTTAGTCCATAGCGGATTTCTTGGGCATCAGAAAAATGCTCAAATTCTGAATTTTCTACCAGCAATCGGCGCAAACCAACCGCTACCATTTCCTTACGCATTCGTCATTCTAGGAGATAATTTTTTTCCGAATAGGGAATATTGTTTTAACCAGGGCCGTAAGTAGGGTTCTAAATCAGGGGAGGCAGGGGATTGGGGGCCGCCGATTGACTTTACGACTGAAAATGACACTTTTTAAATCCCAATTTATCATGTTTGTGTTTCATTTGTACTATGTAAAGAATCGTAATATGGTGTCAAAGACAAAGGTGCTTGTCTTCATTTTAAACATATATCCTATAATATAACATTTATATAATTTTATTTTCTTTTTTGCCAAAAAATCAGACGAGGCAGTTGCCTCGTCTGCCTCATCGGCAGTTACGGCCCTGTTAACTGTGTACACTCTAGAGGAGATGAATAGAAACCATTACTTCAACTGACGCAATGGAGGAATATAATTATATAGAAAAGTAAATTTAAAAAATAAAGATATACTGAGTTAACTATGTTATTCGGAAAGTGAAATTGCGTTGCGCAGTATTTTGTGATCGATAAATACGAAAGTTTATATTTTGTTTGCGCTTCCCTCTCGCGCAGAAGAAAAAGACTATGTAATGCATATTAATAGATTTTATCAGATTCTGAAATAAGGTTTTAAGAAATAAATTAATATTAACTATGGTACATAAGATATAAATTTTATAAAGCCCAATTGTATATAGACAATCTGGCTTTTTATACGATCCCCTTTTCATGATAACGTCGAGTTCGAGCTTGAAGTCGCTATACGCTAGAGTAGTCAAATAAAATAGTTGACAGAAAGACGGGTTTTTAAATATGTTGCAATAATGGCGTCACGCTAGTGGGTTGAATAAATTCCTTAGTATACAAAGAACTAGTATCTGGTTTAGTCATCTTTGATGTATACGAGGACAGACTTTGTGATACTGGTACCTACAGGCGTTCACTATACATGGTACACAACACTTACGGATTAGCCCTCTACTTCAACATAGGTAAGTGATATTCATAACAAAATATTTTTTGATTACTCTTATTATTCAGCCACAAAAACAAATCACTTAGATAACTGATCGTGGATGTAATCCACGCAGTTTTGATGGTAAACACCCAAAGGTGCCCAACTGAAGATGAGCAACAAGAACTCATAATGTTTGGTCATTTCAAAGTTCGTAATTTCACGAGTGTGTAACTAAACATATGTCTAAGTAAGTCATGCATGCAGTCAGTCAGGAGAGGACGGGGGATTTACATTTTTAAAAACCCTACATTTGATTCAAAGACTGTCAGAATAAATGGGTCAACAGTAAATGTTAGGTTTGTTGTCCTCAACTAACATTATGAAAGAAAATATTTTTCACGTGCTTGCTCCTCCTAGGCATCTGATCCCACCTTTAGTATGTCAAAAGCATCAGTTTGCCCAAGTTTCCTCCATTAACCGATGAAACATATATCTCTCCTCATCGACCCGGTCCTCATTTCCATGTTAATGAAAATCTACCCGATTTTAGTGAGGTATATGATCAATGAGAAATAATAATGGTAAACCACCTGGTGCCGATGGCATATCTCCTAAAGTACTAAAGTAAATATGTACATGTATCTCAATAAATAAACCTCTAACAAAATTATTTAACACATCTCTAAGACTACGAAAGCTACCAGACCTATGGAAATTAGCACAGATCACATCGATGTTTTTTTAAAAAAAATAGAGATAGTACTCAAGAAGTATCTAACTATAGTCCATTCTCCCTAACAAGTGTCCTGGATGAAAAAAAATATTATTTAAACACTTACATGATTTCAAGATTGATCATGATGTAAGTCTGGTTTCCAACCTAGAGACTCAACAGTCAATCAAATTGTTGAAATATATAATACTATCATATTCACTCTTGACAAAGGCAAAGATGTAAAATTCATCTTTTGTGACAAATCTAAGGCATTTGATAAAATCTGGCATAAAGGTCTTTTATATAATCTACAAAATTATGGTATTAGCGGAACCGTCTTAGCTTAAATTGAAAATTATTTGACGAATAGGCAACAAAAAGTCGTAATAGATGGTTTTACATCTCCGCCTGAAGTAGTAAACGCAGGTGTTCCCCAGGGGTCCGTATTGGGGTATTTCATATTTCTATTGTACACTAATGATATGTTTGATGATTTATCTAATAACATCAGACTTTTTGCTGATGATACATGTACTTCATCATATGCTGTCATAGATAATGATGTAACAAGTATGACACAATCACTTACCAATGATTTAGAGCGCATTGATAAATGGTCTAAGAAATCGGTTGTGGGATTCAATCCTGACACCACTGTCACTATCGATTTCTCAAGGAAAACCTTTTGGATCCTCATATAAAGTTTGGAGAAAATGGGCCACCAATTCAACAAGTCAAATCTTATACTCACTTAGGTCTGGTATTTCAAAGTGATGCACTATGGGTATCGCATATAGCCATATACAGTCAATTCATGGTAAAGCTACCAAAAGATTAAACATTCTTCGTATGATCAAGTATAAGGTAAATCGTAAAACACTTATCAAAACATATATTTCATTCATTAGACCTATTCTTGAATATTCTGATGTTGTCTGGGACAACTGCTCTGATAGAGACTGTAGAAGATATTCAAGTCAAAGCAGCAAAAATAATCACAGGATTAAGATATAATTCCTCACGTTCAAAACTATATGATGAACTAGGATGGGAACTCCTACAAATGAGGCGGAAAATCATGAATTAGTACTATTTTATAAAATTATTAATGGCTATTCACCTCAGTATCTTTATGATTTAATTGAACCCCTTCGCCTACCTACCCATTCCTACATCTTAAGAACCAATAGCGTTAAATTCCAAATTCCTCAAATTAGAACCACATCCTATATGGATAATTTCTTTTCCTTCTGCTGTTAAACAATGGAAGAACCTACCAGATCACATTAAAATGCCTCTGGGATATCTTCTTTCAAAGGTATTTTGCATTCCAATTTTTGTAGGGTAAAAGAAAAAAGGTAATAAACTTTTCAATTTTGGAAACCGTCAATACAATATACTAGTAATACATTGTCAACTAAGAAACAATGCAAATAACGTGAAAGCAGATTTTATCAGATACTCCAATGTGTACAAATTGTATTAATTCAGTTGAAAATGCCTACCATTACATTTTTGTTTGTCCATATTATACATATTGCAGAAATGCATTGCTACAAGCCATACAGAATATTACAAATTGCTATGATCAACAACCTACACTTGAATGTTGTCATACGGTAGTCCTAATGATGGACAAAAAATTCATATAAAAATATTTGAAGCAGTACAGGCATTTATCACTGCAACAAAACGTTTTCTTTAACTGTTTGCATTTTTGAAAATGTTAAACAATCTACCGTAATTCACTTATGTTCAAACCGGTATTTCTTTTTTGTGTGTTTTTGTTTTGTTCTTTTATCATTTTCTCTACTTCTACTGTTGTTTACCTTGCGCTATCCAAATCAGCTCACCCCAAGCACGAAAATTATATTCCATGTTTAATAATGATTTAATCGCATCACTTCCATATCTCTCTCATTTCAACAAGAACACTCAGTCGATAGAACGCTCTTTTACTGTACGGAAGAATGTGTACATGTCTGATCCCTGGTCGCAACATTCCTGGGTCCCTAAAGCACTGGGCATTCAAACATCGAAGGTCAACCCATCCGAATTAATATCTAATATCTGTTCGTTATCTTCACCTTTCACCCGTAGATAAGATATCGATCAAACTGTATCGAATTATTTTGTGATATCATAAAATGAATCTACAATCTTAACTCCCCTCTATATTGGATATAGGTTTCTCCTTGGATTTCTAGTAGCCTAGCAACTATATAATCTGATGGTTTTACATTTAACCAAACCTTTTATACGAGATGAAAAAAAAATCAAGCTGTAGCCTTCAACTCGACATTTAGATATATAAAGGACGTTTTATCTGTTAACAATACTCATTTTCATTTTATGTTGATTCTACTCAAAATAGAGACACCACAGAGTCTGCAATAGCTGCTTCTTACTTGGGATATTTTATTGAACGTAAATGTTAACCACAAACTAACATCTCAACTTTACGACAAATGAGATGACTTTACCTTTTCCATCGTCGACTCCCCATATTTGTGAAGCGATATTCCATTGTCACCTGTATATGGTATTTATGTCTCTCGATTGATTTCATACGCGAGGGCATGTTCTAAGTGTGATCAATTCTCAAATCGAGACAAGCAACTGACAAATGAGTTCAACAGTCTGGTTTAAAGCCAGCATTTCGCAAATCCTATGCCGTTTTAGTTATCTTATTTGCAAATACAAGCTGCCATTCGGTCGAATGCTGTGTAATGTGTTTCGTACTAATTTTAAACCATTTTTTGCATTCTGATTTTGACTACGGATTATTCCGTTTACCTGATAAAAATATAGGACTCATCGATGGTGTGGCCGGTCAACAAGGGATGCTTAATCCTTCTACTCACATAACCCCACCTCTGGTATGTCCAGGAATCCGTGTTTCCCTTTGGCTTAATTTTGTATTCTTTATAGGGTTGACGAGATTGATCACTGTTTGTTATCTTCACTTGTTCATCCTAAATAAAATCTGTTTTTGATGTATTTCTAAATGATTCTTTACCAATACTTACTGGGGTTCTCAAGAAGCCTTTTATTTAAAGAAAACTTAGTAAAATGAAAAATAAAAAGAGAAATTCTGTAATCTGGAATTGTGTCAGTACTTAGGCAGATAATCACTGCGTAGGAATATATTGGAAAAAGTTAAAAGAGAGACTTATAGAAAGAAAGACGAGATTTCTCAGCATTGTTGATTAAAGACTATCACATCTCAGTAACACCTGAGGCTTATAATATCCGTGTTGGTACCTGATCAACTAAATCTTGTGAACCAAATTCTTATTTCATCCAGGGGCAGATTAAGTCAATGTTTTGTTGATCAGCTTTGACATTACTATGATCTGTTAACTCAATGCTTGCACTTTTCTGAGTTCTAATAAAAATACCATTAATTTCCACTAAAGATAGTTTAATTTAAGTATCAAAGAAAAGTGTGCTAATCCTTTTATCTATTCAAGGACAAAAAATGAAAGAGAAAACGAATAACAGCAGGATTCATTGGCTGACTTCGTTCGTAATACTGTTTCTTCAAACTAGTTCTTATTTTAGTCAGTCTACTTAATACTAGTTCTTATTTTAGTCAGTCTACTTAATATTTTTATTGTGCTCTGGATTTATCATTTTCCATGTCAACAAATTTCTCTCTCCTTTAATTTGTTTTAAAATTCTATTTTCATCTGTTTTCTTGATCCTTACCTCATCAGCATACCGATTATAGATTCTGCTATTATTTTCATAATACATTTTAGCGTTTCTGTAGTGATCTCTGCCAACTTATAAGGAAACGAAAGAAAATATTGCTGATTTTTCATACGCTAGATGATCAGAAAAGAAAAAAAAAATAAGTGGCATGCACATATTAATGGAAGTTAAATTATTACCAGCATTATGTAATTATTATTTTCAATTTCCGTTCTACGTATTCCTCTTCAAGAAGTTAAAAGGTGAAACTTATCCATATCGATTATTAAATGAGCACCTTAAAACATCTGATTGCAACGAGGAACTAGATATTTGCAGAAAAACACCCACAAACATCATCAATTAAAAAGTAAATGCATTAAAGATAGGGGTATATCACGGAGTCAAACCTGAACAGAAACTGTGACCAAGCCTCTATCATAAGATGGATCAATTTTGAATTTGTTAATGGAGAAGACAAGGATCTTTTTCCAGGAAAGAAGGGATTATCCGAAATATAAATATATCTATAGCCATGCCCGTTTTACGAAGATGAACAAAAGAATAATTTTTCATGTTTTGTTTTTTTTTTTTTTTTTATTGCTGATATCCATTGAGTTTCATATCGAACAAGAGTATTTCAAGCGAAACCGTGTTTGGCTCTCGACAGACAGCTCCAAATGTATTCTCTCTGCAGTAAGGATTTTAAAGGTCCCATAACATCGCGCTAATTTATTAAAAAGCAGAGTTTTCATGTGATGTTACGAAATATTTTTAAAAACTTTTATTATGTAATAAATATAAACATATGCATGTACATGTATAATAGCAATCATGCATGGTATATAGATGTAATATATGTGATACATCAACTACACTCTTTACAGAGCGACATACACATAGACACAAACAATTCAAAGATGTATAAATAGAATTGTTTCAAAATATCAAAGAGTTTTTACAATACTTTTGTTTTTCTTATTCATCTATGCACATTAATGAAAGATATCTGAAAGATACATGGACTCTAAATTATCTGTGAGACCACATCACCAGCACTGTCTATCATTTTCTCCCAGATAAATTATCCGTGAGACCACATCATCAGCACAGTCTATTATTGTCTCCCAGATAAATTATCCGTGAGACCACATCACCAGCACAGTCTATTATTTTCTCCCAGATAAATTGTCCGTGAGACCACATCACCAGCACAGTCTATTATTGTCTCCCAGATAAATTATCCGTGAGACCACATCACCAGCACTGTCTATTATTGTCTTCCAGATGAATTACCTGTGTGACCACATCACCAGCACTGTCTATTATTGTCTTCCAGATAAATTACCTGTGTGACCACATCACCAGCACTGTCTATTATTGTCTTCCAGATAAATTATCCGTGAGACCACATCACCAGCACTGTCTATTATTGTCTTCCAGATAAATTATCCGTGAGACCACATCACCAGCACTGTCTATTATTGTCTTCCAGATAAATTATCCGTGAGACCACATCACCAGCACAGTCTATTATTGTCTTCCAGATAAATTATCCGTGAGACCACATCACCAGCACTGTCTATTATTGTCTTCCAGATAAATTACCTGTGTGACCACATCACCAGCACAGTCTATTATTGTCTTCCAGATAAATTACCTGTGTGACCACATCACCAGCACAGTCTATTATTGTCTTCCAGATAAATTATCCGTGAGACCACATCACCAGCACTGTCTATTATTGTCTTCCAGATAAATTATCCGTGAGACCACATCACCAGCACTGTCTATTATTGTCTTCCAGATAAATTATCCGTGAGACCACATCACCAACACAGTTTATTATTGTCTTCCAGATAAAATATATGTAAGACCACATTACCAGTACAGTCTATTATTGTCTCCCAGATAAATTATCCGTGAGACCACATCACCAGCACAGTCTATTATTGTCTCCCAGATAAATTGTCCGTGAGACCACATCACCAGCACAGTCTATTATTGTCTTCCAGATGAATTACCTGTGTGACCACATCACCAGCACAGTCTATTATTTTCTCCCAGATAAATTATCCGTGAGACCACATCACCAACACAGTCTATTATTGTCTTCCAGATAAATTATCCGTGAGACCACATTACCAGCACAGTCTATTATTGTCTCCCAGATAAATTATCAGTGTGACCACATCACCAGCACAGTCTATTATTTCTCCCAGATAAATTATTTTCTAGATAATTGTTCTTATCCTAAATGAGCCCATGAATAAAGTTACAACTTTTCTTTTATATTTTTCAAAACATTTACTTTATTGTTGCATGTTTTGATATACATTTGAAAAGAAAAATAATACACTCTTGATGTAATAAAATACATGTATTTCTTCTTATTTTTCAAGTTTCTTGAAAGATTGTTGTTATCAAGATGCCTTTTAGCGTTTCTATAAGAGTTATTGTTTGCTTTTGTTCTTACAATAACAAATCATTCAATGCTTGTGATTGTTTCGATATGACAGAAAATGGATATGGGTAGTACATATTTTTAAATGTCATGGGAAAGTACCTAAAATTACCGACAGAAGAAACGCAATGGTTTTGTATTTTCTGCTTACAATATTAAACTTCTTTCCACGAGTAAGATTTCAAGACAGAACTTCGCGTAATCAGTCATCCAAATATTGAATACAATGTTAGATTACTTCAATTTAGATGTCTTATGATAAGCATACCGTACGGTGCAAAGTAAAACATCCTTTAAGCTATCATGGTCTCACAAGAAACAGGATCTGTCAAAGTTTGAAAACATTAGAGTATTGATTGTGTTCGCTATATATTCCATTCATTTTTTACAGGATCCACAATCGTGAAGTGACATAATGGTTCTCCGCTACTTCGTCGTTGTTTTCTGTGTGGTGAACTTTGAACCGGTGAAAAGAACAGATGCTCAGCAGATAAATGGTGATATACTAGCTGATGAGTTGAACAAGGTGACGGACGCTTTGGGGGTGTCATTCATACAGGTAGGATGATATCCAGAACACCGATAAGTGTAACATTACTTAGGAATTGTATTTCATTTTATTACTGTCAGAAGAGGCATTAAAGCCGAAAGCACTAAAAGTGAAATGTTATTCGAGTTTTGTTTCTGTGTTTCTTTACTTTTACTTTTATCATTGGATATATTTATTGTATCAAATACTAAGTTCGAGAGAGAGAGAGAGAGAGAGAGAGAGAGACAGACGAGGTCATGTAAATTCATGAACAATGAACAATCATCAAATGTCAGTTTTTTAGGGACAACCTGTACTTACTTTATAACAATAGAATATGACCTGTACTTACTTTATGATATAGAATATGACATGTTCTTGCTTTATGACAATAGAATAGCTATATAGAAATATAAATGTAATAAAAAAGAACGTCTATTCTCAACTAAAGACTGAACTACCGGAGCTTTAACAGAATCTGTAAATGGATTTATTTCATTCAGTATTTATTTTTATACATGCAAAAGGATTGTATTTAAATGGGGAAATATAAAGCAGATATGAATCGATTTAAAGATCCTTTATCCAGATGACTTTCTTTTGCATGCAAGTACTGATGAAGTGATTTTTAGCATTATGAATTGTTTTACCTTTCAGGAAGAATACAACAAGTTGAAATACAATGATATAGTTACAGATGGAGAGGCAGAATCACGATATGTAAGTGATTATCCATACTAGCACCACCCTCTAGAATAACAAATTATTAATAGATATGGAGGTGGACACAACGTTTCTCTCCTTGAATCCCTTTCATCTATCTTCCCGCCCTGTTTTGTATATGTCCTCCCTCTCTCTATCGCTGTCTTTTTCCTTTCTCTTCTCCTTCCTTTCCCGTCTTCCTTGTTCCTTCACCTGATATTTCAGAATAGATAGTAAATCAAGAGATGAAAAAGACACAAACACAAATAAATTTCAAGTTTTCTTTCGGGGTATATGTTTGTTTTCCTCTGGGGTTCCGGAATTAATTTGCCGATCTAGGGGGTCACTACCAACCTAAAACGTTTAACTTTAATAGTTACCACTCCTTCGCTGAGAACTTGGTATTAAAAGTGAAAGTTACGTGTCTTTCGAATATGACCTTAAAACCATAGGTCAGAGGTCGCAGTAGGCTTTGTCCTTCTGACACACCTAACGATGGTGACGTTCTTATATGAATGAAAAATTCTCCAAAATATCAACCAAAAAAAAAAAAGAAGATATGATGAATGCTATGTACAATAAGAAAACAATGGACTTTTTGAAGAAGAATATTGTAGTGGTTTTTCTTCAGAAATCTTATTTCGGTACAAAAAAGAAATAGAAAAACGGGTTTGATTTCATTTGGTTACGTATATTACCTATATATAGAGCATATTTGATATACTTGATAAGGAATAGATGGTCAAAGTTATAGGAACATAATTGTGAAAATATTCTAAACGAAGACAGACATTAACATATTGTTAATACTGATATTTTGATTAAGCACACTAAAATATACTCAACTTCAGTTTCATATTTCATAGCTTTGTTTACCATGAGAACATTTGTTCTATGAACATGAATTGGTACCTTGAGCACGACAACTTTAAGTCACTTAGATATAGATGGCGACAGTTCTAACACCAAACTCAGTTGTGGGTGTTTTGGATGAGATTTCATAGTACGACAGGGAAACCGTTCTTATTATCTTAGCACTGTTTCGAGCACTTTTCGAGGGGGACGTCAAAACTATCAAACATTTTTGACAAGTGTAATATATGATTTAAAGTTAGATATAGTCAAATTCATCTATGGTCTTATTTCATAGATTGCGAAAAAGATTGGTGAACGAATGGAGAAAATGGAAGAAGCACTGACCAAACTTAAACAGGAGATGGAGAAGCAATATGAAATGATGACCCCTAGCAGTACATACCAGGACTGTTGTAGCAGTCGTGACTATCCTCACAATCTACACTTTAGAACAAATGTGACTATTTTAAGATTCAAGTTTTAAACACACCACTATCTTTCGAATGATCTGTTTTCTTTAGACCGACATTATTTGTATTGTTAGGTTTCGACAGACATGTTTTGCTACAGTAAACCAAGCTATGTACAAGATACCAACATCAAATATCCCACGTCGGATGTGTTAAACACAATGAAGTCCAACCATCGGGAAAACAAGAACATTCAGTTCCAATACGTTGCTCTTAAATCAGGACTTTACATTAATTATCCGGCCACCAATTTAATTGGCTGTGATACCTATGACCCAAGATTCAGGTACGAAAAACGTTATACAGATCTAGAAATATATCAATAGTCTGAACATGAGTAAAACAGTGACAATATACACGTGAAAGGTGAAGATAAAGATAAAGAACGGTGATTAATCTCATAACTCCTATAAGCAATACAAAATAGATAGTTGGGCAAACACGGACACCCCTGGACACACCAGAGGTGGGATCAAGTGCCTAGGAGGAGTAAGCATCCCCTATTTACCGATCACACACACCGTGAACGTCGTTTAATGATTTGACACAATAATTTACAATGATCTTTCTCTTCTAAAACTCTTTAATAAGATCATACTTATAGTTCGTCATATACTAGTATATCGTCAAAATTTCGTAAAACATTTGCAGTCAACAATAATATTTGTAAGTGTTTATTTGTTCAAGATTAAAATCTCATTTTGAATGTTCAAACTTCAATCACACCAAAGACTATACAACAATATGGGGAAAAACATTTTTATTCCTGACCCGAGCTTAACCCATTATGTAGCGTAATCTTGAAAAATGACAAATATTTCACAATATTTATTTTCTTTTTAAGACCATATTTTGTGTCTAGTACCACTTCTACTCCACGGGACGTGGTATTGGTATTACAAATGTCGGCTTCTATGAGGGGGGATAAACTGAACGAGGCCAAGCATGCCGCCATTACTGTTCTGGAATCGCTTAGTGTCAATGACAAGGTAGGTAACTCTCTCTGGATGTCACTTTTGATGAAAATGAATTGACGAGAACTGGATTATAATTACCAAGGGGTAAAGCATTGGTTTTAGACAGAGAGTATAGATGCCGATTTACTCCAATGTTTTATCATATGTTCTGGTTTTGCAAAATTTGCATTGTGGAATTTGGTTTAGACAGAGATTGCAGATGCAGATTGATACAATAGTTCCAAATCTTAAATCATATGTTTTGATTTTATAAGATTGGTATCGTGGTATTCAATAACAAAGCACAGAGTCCAAGTGGTTGTTATGGAGATAAACTGGTCCCAGTAACACGCACAACAAAGCAGCATCTGAAAGACTTCATTAACGCTGAAGACGCCACTGAAGGACCGAACTATGCAGAGGGTCTCCGCAAAGCCTTTACTTACTTCCGATACAACTCTAGTGAAGAAGGTTTCAGAGGTTAATATCAATTCTTATGAAAATAGGAAAATACCAAAGGAATAATGTCTGGTTTAGTGCCGAAGAAAATCACTCATGTACCCTTCCAAAAAGATGCAGCAGCGATGCAAAGCAATACTATCTCTGTATGAGGTTCTTAAACTATTAGGCTTCAATATGATTTGGTCATTCTTGTATCGACTCGGGTACACAATGGTTTTCCAGCATGCCCTTTAACGGTTCTTGATATTGACTTTCAAGAGACTGGTGTGATATACTCTGGATTTTTATATCACTTTCTTACATTGTACTTTACTTGTTATTGTGTATATATAGAATTACTTTGGACGAGAGAGAGAGAGGGGGGGATAGTAAAAATAACTGTTATATCAAAAAGTTCAAAACGATAAACAATGAGTTACGAAATGTACTAAGTATATAAATCACTTACTGTCAGTGCTTAGTTTTCATTTACTCCATTTGTTCTTAACAATATAGGCTGTGCCATCTTTTATATAGGTATGGTAGTATCTGAGGGTTGCTATTAACTGATGCTATAACTGTAAAGGGATACCTTTGATAATTTAGCATTTCATACTTAACAATGAAAAGAAGGTGAAGATAACAAACAGTGATAAATCTATACAATATTGAGAGCAGGAAACAACGGACTTCTGGAAACATCAAAAATGGGATCAGGTGTCTAGGAAAAGTAGATATACTATGTTGACCGGTCGAGTTAATAGTAATTACTATGTTAATCCTTGTGCATGACCCAAGTAGAAAACATAGCACTTCAAAACTTAAATTTAGTGAATTGTTTGACAAAAGTTCTTTGATGTTGATTTTAAAAAGTTACATGCCTTTAAGCTTTGTTCTTTAACATTTATCCAGTATTTTGTTTCCTTTTTTTAGTCTCTGTGCTTGCTTTTTGATTTCTTTTTTCTTGGAGAATCATTAGAAATTGTTTCCCCTCCGATCCAAATTTAATTCTCCAAAAGGATCATTATTCTACATCTGCATAATCGAAGAAGGAGTTTAAGAATTCAGATATAGTAAATATTTCAAAACAGAATCTTTTATAAAACAGTTTCTTCTATAATTTTGTAGATCAGATCATGTTGTTTGTTTCTGACGGTGACAACAATGCAGGAGATAATCCTCTAGAAGTCATCAGAGATGAGAATCATCGGCTACAAAACAGAGTTGTCATCAACACGTACGGTATAGGGACGGGTAAGTTAACGGGGTGGGGGTCATCAAAATATACATGTATTGTTTAGGAGCGGATAAGTGGTAGTCAAAATATAGTTGTCATCAGGTACGGCATAGGGACATGTACATTGTACGTTGTATACAGTAAAAATAGATTTGTAATCAATACAATCAACGGGGATATCATCAGCACATGTTGTATAGGAACATATAAGTGGTACCGTCAAAATAATGTCAAGCTGATACCAATGCGTGTAACATGGGGAGGTGTACATTGTACATTGTGGTATACAGTCAAAATAGATTTCTGGTCAATGCATGTCTCATATGGACAAATAAATATCAAAGTCAAAGGAGAATAGTCATTATTGATCTTGATAATGTAAAGAATATTTAAGAAATATTAATGAAACCACAATATTAACTTTTATAGAGCTTTGTAATTCATAGATATTTAGTTACTAGCCATTCATCAAGACTACATTTAACATATACGGAAAGCATATCAGAGAGATAGAGAGAAAATGCATATCAGAGAGATAGAGAGAAAAGGCATGACAGGAATCTCTGTTTTACTGGACTTGGAAAAAAGGTTGCATGTTCGTCTTTAGTCATTCAGATTGGACTATAAATGATGCACCTCTATTGATATAAGTAACATTTGATTTATTCTTAGGTTTGAATACCAACGACAGGCAGCTGTTGGAAAACATGGCAAAACAAACACTGAATAACAATACCTATGGTTACATAAAGGTACATGTTTTTCTATTGATTTTAATGATTAACAAGATTGCTGACATAAACAAGAATGTGCAGTCTTGATTCTACAAAGTATTACAATTCTTTCTATTGGCACACTGATTTTGACTACGGATAACTCCGTTTACTTGGTCATGATATAGGTCTCACAGCGGGTGTAACCGGTCAACAGGAGATGCTTACTTCTCCTAGACACCTGATTCCACCTTAAGCATATCCAGGATTCCGTGTTTGACCTTTTCGTTAATTATACCCCCCGCAACAAGTTGTGGGGGGGGGGGTATACTGGAATCGGGTTGTCCGTCTGTCTGTCCGTCCGTCCGTCCGTCCATCCGTCCGTCTGTAGACGCAATGGTTTCCGGACTCTAAAGCATTATCCTTTCCACCTACCGTCACCATATCACATATATGGACTACCCATGGGATGAAGATGTTCCCTATCGATTTTGGGGTCAAAAGGTCAAAGGTCAAGCGCACTGGACATCAAAGTAGCAATATGGTTTCCGGGCTCTAAAGCGTTATCCCTACCACCTACCGTCACCATATCATATATATGGACTACCCATGGGATGAAGATGTTCCCTATCGATTTTGGGGTCAAAAGGTCAAAGGTCAAGCGCACTGGACATCGAAGTAGCAATATGGTTTCCGGGCTCTAAAGCGTTATCCTTTCCACCTACAGTCACCATATCTTACATATGGACTACCCATGGGATGAAGATGTTACCTATCGATTTTGGGGTCAAAAGGTCAAAGGTCACGCGCACTGGACATCGAAGTAGCAATATGGTTCGGTTTGTCATGCCATTTGTTTTGTACACTCAGAAAAGAGGTAGTTTATACCTATTACCAACACCCTTTGGGAGATTGGGGTAAGCGGGGGGTATTCTTAGTGAGCATTGCTCACAGTACCTCTTGTTTATATTGCTTATAGGAGTAATGAGATTGATCACTGTTCGCTATCTTCACCTTGTATTAGGTAACCTGAATCACTCAGGTGACCTAGTCACTATCGTTATCTGTTCTTGTTCCTCGTCGTTCGTTATACATAGACTTTTCATTTTTCAACTTCTTCAGAACCACTGGATCAATTTAAATCAAACATACGATAGAGTATTCTTGAACGTGACGTCACGTATTGATTCTTAAATCAATAAGAATTCCTTTTATTTAAGACCACTGTTATTTATTGTCATGTACATGGATATTTACATGTCTTGACGGACTTCAGGTCGGGAAATCCGTCATCATAGCAGATGTCAAGACTTCGTATCTACGAGAGGCGATGGGGACGTTTTATGATTATTCCAGCATACCTATATCCCTGACCCCCACATTCACACAAGCCTACAAAGATTTCTTCACTAAAGGTAAGATGATTTCCCACTAATAACTTTGCAAAGATTTTGTTTGGCGTTTTGATACCCTTTATAAAAGTGATGCCGAGAAAGTGGTTAATGCATAATTGTTATATCCATCAATCTCCAACTACTGTTTGGAGAATTGTAGAAATTTATTCCTTAAATTTTCATTATAATGCGAAAAATAATCCGTGTAGGATAATTAAATGATCACATGATTTTCATCAAGATAGATAGGTATTAGGATTGCAGAAATCATACAGTGAAAAATAGTAGTTAATTTCCATTTCATGATCTGAGATCACAAATGAGTTTCTTAATATAATTTTTAACGACTTTTCCATTCAATTGTTTTCTGTATTATTTCTTTCCTCTAAATTACAAATACCCCATGTTATTATGTCAAATATTATTTGATATGTTTCATACTAATCATTAGACCGTTCTTTAAATACTAATTTGATTACTGATTGCTCCGTTTACCTGATCAAAATACAGATAATACGGGTGTGACCGGTCAACAGGGGATGCTTACTCCTACTAAGTACCTGACCCCCACCTCTGGTGTCGGGGGTCTGTGTTTGTCCTACTATCAATTTTATATTCTTTATATTATTAGAGTAATCACTGCTGGGTTTTGTTTCACTTTTTCTACAATCTCAACTTCTATAAAAGAGTAGTAATGATTCCATATAAAACACACAACTGAAAATTTCTTAAGTATTACGAAGCGCAGGTTCGATTTTCATTAGCAGTTATACACTTTTTTTTATTCTTTAGAGTTTGTGATTACTGGTTGTCTCCCTGCGGCGTATCAAGGCTCGTTTATAGGCGTGGTTTGTGCTGACATTCTGCTCAGTGAACTTGTATCGGAGACTTTATACCTTCAGCAAGGAGAGAATTCTTACGTCTTTATCATTGACGGCAATGAAAGAGCACTGATACACCCACTTCTTCCAGATCCACGTGACGTCAACGCATCAGATTATGACATAAACGACATTTACAACTTTGAGACGGCTGGTGATGTTCCTGATGTTATCAATTCCATGAAAAAGAAAGTATTGTTTTAAATTAGTGGTCAGTCTTGTGTATGTTTGAGTGTACAGTGTGTATCGTCTAACCGATATTCTTGAAGTGATTCTACGTCAGATCCTATTGAATGTGGAAATGATATTTCGTTGATATCAATTACTTAGAACATGTTACTTAGTAGCAACCTTAGTTTCTTTTTTCTGCAAAATACACATTATGAATATAGAAAACATATTGATCTTAACAGAGGTATGTCAGGGAACAAGACCTTAGTGACCACAGTAACAGAACCTAGAGGGGACAGACTGTTGGACGGTGATCTGCAGAGGATACTGAACGCAGTGTATTACTGGACCCCGGTAGGGATTGGTTATTATAGCGTTACTCATTACTAGGAATTCTAGTACAATATCTTACTTAATTGAAGTGTGGTTGACACGTCTTAATTAAATTTCTACATTTTTACAGATTGTTGCACCTGGTAGTAACTTTTCTTTGTGTTTGGTGATGGAGAAGAATAACACTATTACAGTACTACGGGACGTGCCGCGTCATGGTGCACATGATTTTGTATACCATCGATGGGATTTAACAACATGGCCGGCTCTTTCAAACTGTCGTCATTTCAACAGATTTGCTACGAAAGGTATATACTGGTCGTATTAAGACCCTGTATGTTTAATTAGATTGTCCAGAATGAGAAATTATCAATCAGAGAATAATTATGTAATAACGAGTACATCCTTCTGAAAACATGGTACAGTTAATCTTTCGAACATGAAAAAGGACTAGGGCAGCCCACCAAGTAGCAAAATCGGACCTGTCTCCAAATTTATTAATTCCTTAAAGGATAAAAGGTCACAGTTTATACAATCTACAATTTTTGCTGTTAACACAAATCATCTATTTTCCACATCCGTTTGAATATACCATTGTTTTATCGGTATTCACGTCATGGCGTTATCACAATGTTATCAGATATGAAATTGATTGGCATGTATAGTTTGCCAATACAACCTATCATCGAGTAAAATGCTGTCTAACGTGTTTCATACCGATTGTTAGGCCGTTCTTGGGACACTGATTTCGACTACGGATAACTCCGTTTACCTAAACATGATATAGGGCTCACGGCGGGTGTGACCGGTCGACAGGGGATGCTTATTCCTCGTAGGCACCTGATCCCACCTTTGGTGTGTCCAGGGGTCCGTGTTTGCCCAACTATCGATTTTGTATTGCTTATAGGAGTTATGAGATTGATTACTGTTCGTTATCTTCACCTTTGATACTGGTCTACGTAATGTATTGGTGCATTATAAAGTGTTCTTTCTTTATCAGATGAAGAAAATGATTTATCAAAATCTATTAGCAACACATAGGAGCAGGAACGTGGACAGAATCATTTTGATATGTCTACACTATAGATATGTAGTATATGTACATATACCTGTTGAATTGTCATGATTAGTTTATCAACAAAATTGGTTTGCTGAAAGAGAGTTGGTGTGAATCACAGGGGCCTAACTTACATGTATGTAGGCTTATCTCATCTTGAACATTTTGTGATATATTCGACACGTGACGACACAAGAGGCATAACTGAACATTTACGGCTCAGATAGTATTGTACTTTGCTTTAAAAAATATTATTGATCTATTCAAAGAAAATGTGCGTTTAAAAATATAATCAGGAATATTATGGAACTCGCTTAAAAACCCATAAGATATATAATCTTTAAGATATATAAAATAACACCTTCACCCAAAAGTGAAATTATTCAATTCAATTTGTATAAAAACACTGGTTTGTTTTGTATCATTTTTGAGACCTGGTTCCCGTATCAAGTTTAGCACAGAAGTTCAAATATTGACTTCAAATGGAAGGATTTTGGAAACCATGTTCGGTTTTAACATTAACAATTCAGCCCGTAAGGATTCTGATTCAGATTTCAAAACTACAGTAAAGAAAGTGCCATTGGACAAAATTAAGTATTAGTATTGAATTTTGATATTCTGTAAAAGACGGGGCCGAGTTTGGTATTTGGTGGCTATTGTCCTTTGGAGAGTTTCTCATATTCTTTCTATTTGGTAATAATCATTGTTTTCTTTCAAAAATATTTAGTAAACTACCTTCTTTCGTTGTGATGCTAATCTGTTCCACTGTTAAGCTGCGACAAAATTGATATAACTGTAGTTGTCTGGGGAAAATTAGAATATCCTCAAATGTTCCAGAGAGCTACAGTTCTGCATCTACCATTGCTAGTGTTTCTCTGTCACAGCTACAATGACCCCCCCCCCCCTCCTGCCTTCTGTTCAAATAAAGGGAGAAACTTAGTTTGAAACATACGTTGTAAACTTACTTTACGATGAAAAAGCAAAAGGTTCAAAATTCTAGTCTTGTACTCTTAACCTAGATGTATAGTGAATAAAATATTATCATTCCATCTGAAACTTGTAATGGGTGGGTACTTTCTTCAGTGCTCAATCTGTATATCTTTATACATGTAGGTTATGGACTGTCAAGGGCTCTAAATTCTCTTATTGTAATCTTAATCGTTTAATGAGTAGAGAGCATGATTCATTGAATGTAATTCTCCATTCTTCATATGAAATCATCTCTGCAAGTTGTGATAGTACATTATTGATATATTATCGATGTTTGCATTCATTCACACATCGAGGTATCTGAACGTACATGATTATGTAAATGTTGTACATACCGGAGAGGGTTTTTAGTTTGTAGTTTTAAATATACCGATGTTTCTTTCTGAAGCCACAACCACGGTCAAGTTATCACCGGAAGCATTTATTAACCCGTATGAATACCAGAGCGTTGAGGAGACTGAGAGAAAAGTTCAACAATACACAGACTATATCTCAGGAGACATTTCCACCAATCCTGGTATAAAGGTAAAACAGAATCATTTTTATACATGTATAATGTATTTAAAATAAACTTTGTTTTTATTCCTATTAAAGTTTGATTTTTGTTTTCTTTTGAATTCCATCGATCTTATATTGTCAATCAATAAATCAAGTACATTGAATTTCATTATATCAACAAAAAAAGACCGCAAAAACCCAGGTCCCATGTCGCAGCTAGTGTGGCACTCTAAAGATCCCTCACTGCTCAAAGGCCGTAAGCGTCGAGCATGGCCTAAATTTTGCAGACCTTCACCGGCAAAAGTGACGTCTCCATATGAGTGAAATATTTTCGAGCGGGACGTTAAACAATATACCATCAATTAATCAATCAATCAATCGTGGAATTGAAGGTTTGATGTAATCATCAAAAGATACGCTTTGAATTGACATCGAGAAACAGTCATTTCTATATCGACACATAACCAGCTTCTGGTGAAGTGCCACAAATTTTGACCCACACATTGCGCCTGACCCGTAACAGAGCGGGTTTCTTGTGTCAACGTCTACCATGTCTTAAGACTAAAGATCCCTCCCTGCCCAAATGCAGTAAGCGCCAAGCATAGGCCTTAATTTTGGATCCCGGCATTGGTGACGTTTCCATATGAGTGAAATATTCTCGAGTGAGAAGTTCAACAATATTCAATCAATCAATCACAAACTGTGATTCCTACACTTGATGTTTTTTTTAAATTCCCATTCCATGTAGAAATTAAGAATATTTGTCCAAAATGGCATTGCAACACGCCTACTCGGGTTTCAACCTGATTAAGGTATCTAAGGTCTTTCTAAACTGATGTTAAACTTGTACATACTTCATTAATTTATTATATTTTTCAAATCATGAGCATGTTTAATTAAGGCTTTTATTGGAATCTGATTATAAAAGGCATCGGCAGTGAATTCAATTCGAGCCACCGCCCCCATTGAAGGATTTTGGAAAACTTATTCCAGCAGAGATGCACCCTACCTTGTGTGGCGGTACATAATGACAGAAGACGGCGTAGAAAGGATATTCCCAGGAGTCCGCCTAACGGACGATTACGACCACAAATTGAGACCCTGGTTAGTATTGCGTGTGAGACACAGACAGACAGACAGCTCAAATACAGTCTCGTGAGTAGTAAACCATAAGTGTACGGCCTTTGTGTATAACATGTGTATTAAAGGAAAATGCAAAGCACATCTGTACACATTGTCAAGAAATTTACTCCAATATCTATGAAAGGCGAAGATACGAACAGTGATCAATCTCATAACTCCTATAAGCAATACAAAAGAGATAGTTGGGTAAACACGGACCCCTGGACACACCAGGGGATGGGATCAGGTGCCAAGGAGGAGTACGCATCCCCTGTTGACCGGTCACACCACACAAACTTATCAAAAGTATGTCTTCGTGATTTCCAGTACTTCTAATATACACCGATTTCGTCCTTAGGTATCGTCGGACAGTAGCTCTGAAGAAGATGAACGTAGTGTCAGCGCCGTATGAAGACTCGTGGGGATCTGGAAAAGTTATCACAGTATCACGGAGCATTTTAAAAAAGTGCGTAATGCTATTTTTCTTCTTGTATGTTCAATGCAGTTAACTGATTTTCACAACAAAATTGAATTTCATTAAAAAACAAAAACCACACAACTTGACAAAATTATGCATGTAGATTATTTTTTTCAGAGCAACAACTCAGGGCGGCAGTGACAAAATAGAGGCTGTAATGGGGACTGATTTCTCCATTTATTACTTCAATCAGATTCTTAAAGATAAATATCCAATCTGTGCCAACACTACAACTCACAGGTAACTAGCCACAATGGTCATTTCCTTTAAATGTTCTCTTTTAAAGGGAATACCCGGATTATATTACCAAATATTGTCGATCGAAATATTCTGGAAATATCAAGGTATGGCATTTGAATCAAACATTTTTCAGGGAAACTCATACGACATGAAAATATTGTTATGGTAATCATATTATCCATTATCGGCTGCATCTTGTGTTTATATTTCTCAACTGATTCAAAGGCTTTTTTCTGCCTATGATCTGTTTTTAAATCGATACATGCTACTGACAAAGAAGTTGATGTTACAGGGGTTTCAACAGTCTCGTTTAAAGTCAGCATTTCACAAACTCTATGGTCCTTATAACGAATTTGTTTACCAATACAAATTGGCATTTGGTCAAATGCCGTCTGACGTTTTTCATACATATTTTTAGACCGTTCTTTATACACTGACTTTGACTACTGATTGCTCCGTTTACCTGATCAAGATATAGGACTCTCGGCAGGTGTGTCGGGTCGACAGGGGATGCTTACTACTCTTAGATACCTGATATCTCCAATATTCTGGTTTTTCATACATGACAGACTCACTACATATCGATATAGATCTTCAAGTTTAGCGTCAATTTCATAAGCGTATTCATATCTAGTTATACTCTCCGAACAAAGTTCAGGGGGGTATATAGGAATCACTTTGTCTGTCTGTCCGTCTCTGTGCAGATTCATGTCCGGGCCATAACTTCTTTGTTCTTTGACATACGCATACCATATTTGGCACACAGGTGGATGACCATGAGACGATGTGTCAAGTTCCTTCATTACCTCTATATGACCTTGACCCTTGACCTCAAGGTCAAAATTAAAGGTTTTTTACAATGGATTCGTGTCCGGGCCATAACTTATTTCTTCTTTGACATAGACATACCATATTTGACACATGAGTGTATCACCATGAGACAATGTGTCGGGTATCTTCATGATCTCCTTATGACCTTGACCTCAAGGTCAAAATTAAAGGTTTTTACAATGGATTCGTGTCAGGGATATGACTTCTTTGTTATAGGCATATCATATTTGACACATGAGTGTATCACCATGAGACGATGTGTCCACTACCTTCATGACCTCTATATGACCTTGACCTTCGACCTCAAGATCAAAATTGATGATAGGGTTTTGACATAGTCATACCATAAGACATGGTGTATCACTATGAGACTATGTGCCATGTACATTCATGACCTCTTTATGACCTTGACCTTTGATCTCAAGGTCAAAATTGTAGGTTTATACCATGGATTTGTGTTCGGACTATATCCTCCATTTCCTTCTACAAAGGCATACTATATTTTTACACTCAGGAAAGAGGTAATTTATACCTATTAACAACACCCTTTGGGAGATTGGGGTAAGCGGGGGGTATTCTTATTGAGCATTGCTCACAGTACCTCTTGTTATCTTAAACTTGTATAATCTTACTACAAGACTTCTCTATTGAATAGTTAATTAAACGAGGCTGTATTTTAGGGCCAACGCAGCTACTGTCAGATAACATATTTAATGTAAAACTTAAACGGTACCAATTTTGATTTTAGCTATTTTAGGGAAAAACAGAGTGCCAAAACTGGAGTTAAATTCGTCTAAGGATAAGAACTATGCATGAGGGAGATAATCCTTAATTTTGAAATGAAATTCTAAATCTTATAACAGCAATTAAATATGCATCCGTATTTTCAAGCTAGTAACGAAGTACTTAGCTACTGGGCTGTAGCTATGATCTATGATGTACATTCATACTGTAAAGACTACAAGAGTAGAGAAAGGAGTTCAGAAAATATTTTCACAATCATTTGTCTTGGCTCCAGTCATTTTACCTAGTGCTGAAGCTAGCGATAATTCTATAGTTTTTAGTTTTACCTGTTCAACCTTGTCATTGTTCAGTGTTTTAGCGGTTCTGGTTGATGCTAGTGATGCTTAATTTCTTTTCAACTGTCTTGTTGGAACTGTATTGGTCTTTCTAACTAAAAAAAATTGCAATATCTTCATTTTCCTGTTTTTTTAACTTGGGTAAAACAACTGCAATATTATCATGAAAGCTGAAGATAACGAACAGTGATCAATCTCATGATAACTCTTATAAGCAATACAAAATATAGAGTTGGGCAAACACGGACCCCTGGACACACCAGAGGTGGGACCAGATGTCGAGAAGGAGTAAGCATCCCCTGTCGACCGGTCACACCCGCCGACAGCCCCATATTTCGATCAGGTAAACGGGGCTGTTGTTATATTGTTATCACTGTAACGTGTCTACTTCTTTCACTCAGGTTGTATTCGTCTTATCGTGATGTTCTTGTTGTTACTATTTCTTCAACTCTAGTTGTAGTAGTATTTATATTACAGTGAATCCTGTTTAATCCGACATGAACTGGGGGATATTTTTGTCGGAACGTAAAGTGTGTCGGAATAAACGAAATAGTGCAACCGTGTTGTTATTTGTTCAACTCTGGCGGTAGTACTGTAACTGTTGTTAATTCTGTTTCTGTTTATACTCATTTCTTCTTCTCTAACTGTAGTAATGTCCCCGTCTTGTTATATCTAGCTGTATTGTGATAGACAACAGTGGATTCCTTGTGATGCATCCTTTCTACATAGAAACAACAGATCTAATTGACAGTTCCATCCATCTCACATACAAGGTAAATGTAACGCATTAAATCGTAGTGAAACTATCAATGATGATAATGTTTTGAGTGTTTGTCAAATCATGGAAAAGTCCGTCCAGTTATAACTATTATGTTTCCCCTTCCCAGAATGGGGACATTTTTGTTTTAGTGTGAATTCTTCCTCTTCTTCCGCTTCTCATACAAAGTGTGTCCGTACCATAACTCTTCTGCCTTTAATATTGGTTATGTGGGCATATCATGATAAGAAAGTGTGGCGCGTACCATTTTTGATGACCTTTGACCTTGATCTTTTATGTAACAGTCAAATAATAGAATTTTGGGGGGCATGTTTTTCTCAAACCAGAACTTTTTTTTACATAGGCCTTTGATATTTGTATTGGAATGTAGGTATAACATGATAAGACTTTGCATGTGTAATTTTGATTACCTTTGAACGTGTCCTTTTATGTAGAGGTCAAATAATAGATTTTTTAGCTAGTCCTTTGATATTTGGTATGTTGGTATACTATGATAAGACTGTGTGTCGCGTTCCATTTTTATGAGCTTTGACCTTAGAATTTTAATAGAATTTTTTGGGCATTTGCTTTGTCCAAACCATAACTTTTCCGTCTTCAGACATAGGCCTTTGATATTCAGTATATGTGTACACATGATAAGACAGGGTAGTGTGTAATGTTTGATTACCCTATCATGACTCTTTGCCTTGGCATTTCATGTAAAGGTCAAATAACAGAAATTTTGGGCATTTTTTATCTAGACCACACGTTTTTTGTCTTTTGACATAGGCCTTTGCTATTTAGTATTTTGGTAAGTTTACTTTACTATCAGATGTTCACAACACTGTTCCTTGGTGGAAGCACATCAACATGCAGGTGATTGTTATGTACCGTAATTCAAAATTTTCCACTTCAAAGATGATCCCTAAAATGTTTTTTAAAGTCTGGAGAATGGAACAAGTGGAAATATAAATCTTAACGTGTTTAAACATCTCTTCTTAGTTAAATTTTGAAAATCTCTCGCTGTGACCTTCAATTCGACTTTTAGATACATCGATGATGTTTTGTCTATTAACAATGATAGCTTTCATTCATATGTCGATTTGATATATCCCCGTGAGCTCGAAATAAAGGACACCACAGAGTCGTCCACTTCTGCTTCATACTTAGATATTTTATTGAAAGTAGACATTAACGGCAAACTAACAACTCAACTGTATCACAAACGGGATGATTTCAGCTTCTCCATCGTCAACTTCCCACATTTATGTAGCAATATTCCATTATCACCTGCATATGGTGTTAATATATCTCAACTGATTCGATATGCAAGAGCTTGTTCTGGGTATAGTCAGTTTTTAAATCGAGGTAAGCTACTGACAAACAAGTTGATGGTACAGGGATTTCAACAGTCTCGATTGAAGTCAGCATTTCGCAAATTCTATGGTCGTTATAACGATCTAGTTCGTCAATACAACCTCGCATTGGGTGAAATGCTGTCTGACGTGTTTCATACCGATTGTTAAGCCGTTCTTGGCACACTGATTTTGACTGCGGATAACTCCGTTTACCTGATCAGGATATGGGGCTCACGGCGGGTGTGACCGGTCAATAGGGGATGCTTACTCCTCCTAGGCACCTGATCCCACCTCTGGTGTGTCCAGGGGTCCGTGTTTGCCCAACTATCTATTTTGTATTGCTTGTAGGAGTTATGAGATTGATCACCGTTCGTTATCTTCACCTTGCATACTTACTATATACACAAACGGAATTAACTCTTTTCAGTGTATTTATATCTTCAAATGTTTGTAGTTAATGGATAGAAATCTAATGTAGAATATCACTGTCAAATGAGAGTAATCTGAAATCTAATGTAGAATGTTATTTTTTTTGTGTGTAGGAGGGAAGAATATCTCGTTCACTGATCAAAGAAGGAATAATGTACAGACAACCGTGCAGGGACACAGAAAATAAAAAGGAACAATTCACATACAGGGTATGGCTTAACCATCAGCAGAGTATCAAACATATAGCCTACATATGTATAATCAGTTGGTTAGTTTACAAAGAGTATATAGAGAGGTATAATCAGCTGATTTGTTAGCAAAGTGTATAGGTACAAATCAGCTGTAAGAAAGATACCATGGTCTTAATGATACACTTAATCAAAATCTCAGATGTGATTGACATGATGTTAGATTATCTGTGATATCAAATGAAAGCATAAACCACTGTACAGTAACACTAGGAATGTTTTGGCACACTCGTTTTCTACTTAGATTATACACGGGAAACCATGGTATCAATAACGGTACTCGCCTTTTTAAAAGTTCTTTAATATATATATATATATATATATATATATATATATACACACACACACACAAGTACAAGAAACATCGTTTTATTGATTCATTATGAGTTTAACATTGAATTCGACTCCAAAGTATTTAAAATCGGCCCGAGAATGCGGCCTCCAGCTGGAGGCAGCGAATTTCCAGTATACGTAACGGCACCGGTTCTGACGTTTTCCTGGCACGGTAAAACTTAAAATCATAAAAAAAAGCCACGAAAACGTCAGATATTTCGGACTACTTTTATACAATTTATATACCTTACTCTGTGGTCGGGACTAAAGAAAGTAGAAAAGAAAATAGAAATTATATCAAGATATTCTCAATCAAATCATACATTGTTCGACGTAGCCACTGTATGACCAGAATTGAATTTTTTTGATTTTGCATTGTTACAGGTCAAATTGCCACAAAATCACCTTAATGGAATAGTGAACTCGGAAGAAGGCTATGAAATGCGTCCTGTAACTGGTTCCAATCTGTTCCTGATTCTAAAACAAAGAAAAACTAGCCAGGATTTACCTTGTTGTTCTGAGAAGGTACATTTCATTTGTTAATTTAAAGCGTCATCGTGTTCATCTGACCTTTTTTTTTAAAAAATATTTCTTGTTTATATAATGAAAATCTACGTCATGATAAATAAGTAGCAATAATCTTCATCATGATGTAATACTTCAGAGTTCAGTTCCACCTAGTTCTCTAAAATGTGGAGATGACGATTGCACCTGTCTTTGTTATAAGAATCAGGATTTCAACGACTGTGAAAACAAATACACCATGTAAGAAATCATCGTAATTCATTTTCATGCTTACCTTGGTAACTTTTACATCATCCTGTAAGTACATGTATATTCCAATATAAGTATCCATGAAGAAAGTTGTATATAAAATCATGTATATGTTGTTTTAAATATATTTCCTCAATTCTCGCATCCGTTTGACAGGGATGGGATATCTCCTTGTAATCCTAAACTACCCACTCTGTCGTCTGTTAGTACACCAGAGGGAGACAAAAATAAATATCTGAGCACATGTTTTCCGACTGACTGTCCGTGCCGAAAGACAGAAAGGTATGTTTTTGTTCAAGCATGGATATTTACATTGTGAAAATATCTCTTAAGATCTTTTTTCTTTTGTAGTAGTATCAATGCGTATATACAATACACACTTTTGATTGAACTCCCAATACTTCTTATGCGGAAACAGTCTCTCAGATTTGACCAATTTGCAAAAGATATAAGAATTTCCCCCATAGGTCACTTGAGATTTTCCTTCTTGTCATGACATCTATGGAATGCATATTTACCTTAATCTCAACTAGGTTTAATCAAGAAATATCTTTCATTTTTGAAAGTATATGAGACATACAGTACCTTGTGCCTCTTCAAACCTGCATATTCAATGGAGCGCGGTAGCAGAAAAGACATTTCTTACATTTTGATTATTCAAATTGCATTTCAGTAATAAACTAGTAATGTTCTGTTTAAGTGTATTCATAGGTAGTGATTAGTTTATTTCGTAAATTGAATGTTTATAAGTTATTGTCTCCCCTTCCCAGAAGGGGACACTTCGTTTTAGTGTGAATTCTTCTTCTTTTTCTTCTTCTTCTTCCGCTTCCCATACAAAGTTTGTCCGGGCCATAATTTTTTTGGTCTTTTGACATAGGCCTTTGATATTTGGTATGTAAATGTCTTGCATGTAAATGTCAAATAATATAATTTTTGGGCTAGGCCTTTGATATTTGGTATGTGGGTATACCATGATAAGACAGAGTGCCGCGTGCCATTTTGGCAGACCTTTGACCTTTTATGTAACGGTCAAATAATAGAATTTTTGGGGCATTTTTGTTGTCCAGACCGTAACTGTTTTTGTCTTTTGACATAAGCGTTTGATATTTGGTATGTGGGTATACCATGATAAGACAATGTGTCACGTGTCATATTTGATGACCTTTGACTTTGACCGTTTATGTAAAGGTCAAATAATAGAATTATTGGAGCAATTTTTTTGTCCGGACCATACCATTTTGTCTTTTGACGTAGGCGTTTGATATTTGGTTTGTTGGAACGTTTAATTTACTATCATATGTTCACAACACTGTTCCTTGTTTGAAGCTCATATACATAGAGGCGAATGTTATGTACCGTAAGTCTTAATTTTCTACTTTAAAGATGATCCCTAAAAACATTTTTTTTAAATATGAAAAATGGAAGGGGAGACATCAGTTTTAGTGTGCTAAAACAATTCTTCCTAGTTAGCCTTAAGTTTCATTAAGTAAGAAAGTGAAGGGGAAAACTTATTGAATGTAAATATAGATAAATGTACTAAGGTCAACATGCGTACATATTATATATATATATATATATATATATATATATATATATATATATATATATATATTACAAATCGCATTTTCCTCTATGAACCAACCAATTTCAGCGCGCGATGCCCGCGAATGAGAGAGCGTAATGATTTAAGAAAAAATAGAACTGTTACAAAAATCTCGCAAGTCCCACCTTTGGATTAAGATTGTAAACTTACGTGGATTATCATCCTAATCTTGCAGTCTCCTACCTCCAAAATACAGTGCATCTTGCAATGTTGATAAAAGGCAGGGTGTGACGAAATGTGACGTCAGGTCTATGTGTTGACATACGTCACAATAACAACTGTGACAGAGGCTAGGAGTTCGTTTTATGCAACAAAATAGAAGCAATGTAAACAAAGGGTGATATAGTAAATGAATATAAATATAAGAAATGGACATCACTTTTGAGCTGTTCATGGTCAATATGAACAGATTAGGATTTGAGGCAAATTCTCTGTGAATCTGTAGCGCAATGCACAGAATTTGCCTCAAATCCAAATCCGTTCATACTGACCATGAACAGCTCAAAAGTGATGTGTTATATATATATATATATATATATATATATATATATATATATATATAATTGATTGTATCTTTGTACAGTGAGTGCTTTCGAACATCTGGTTGTTCCTGGTGTACCTCTACAATGAGTGGCAGTAAGGTGGGCAAATATTACTGCGACTTAAAGGAATCCTGTCCATCCAAACAGTGTGTAACACAGAGTAAGAACTCCATATATGCAATATTTCTTCTACCACCTGTCATTTCTTCAAACACTATCTCTGCAGTATAAGACTACGAAATATAGAACTCGTCTAATCTGGATATTGTTTAGACCAAAATATTTTTTAAACCCTATAAAAATGTGTTTCGAACTTTGCATTTTATCATAATAAATGTAGCCTTTTCCTGGATGTTGCCTACTCGGAAGGCTTTTATGATGTCAATCATATTCGAATTACATACATTGTACATGGTATATCACAGAAATACTTGTCAGCCATCTATATATATACGGATTGTCGCGTTTGGGGGAAAGCAATGCTATTTGTTATAATGATACTAAAACTTGTAATATATTCATTACCCACACATGCTTAACTGAACAAGAACCACTAAAAACTTATACAATATCCACACATACTTGCGATTAGCTGAACAAGAAACACTAAAAACTTACACAATATCCACACATACTTGCGATTAGCTGAACAAGAAACATTAAAAACTTACACAATATCCACACATACTTGCGATTAGCTGAGTAAAAACACTAAAAACTTACACAATATCCACACATACTTGTGATTAGCTGAGTAAGAAACATTAAAACGTATGCACATTCTCCACACATACGTGGCTGTACAAGAAACACCAAAACCTATACACATTATCATCTCATACTTGGCTGAATAAGAAACATTAATTCTCGAGAGTTGGGCAAACACGGACCCTGTACACACTAGAGCTGGAATTAGGTACATACCTGTAGTAAGGATCCCCTGTTGACCTGTCTCACCAACCATGAGCCTTATATATTGATCAGCTATATGTAGAAGTACTTTTCCATGTCGTCTTATCATTGTTCTAAATCCCTTTGCAAACATCTTCTTAGGTTGCACATCGAAGTGCTGTGGATCTGAGTGTGGAACTGTTTCCAGTCAATCAAATGTAGGAGAGATTGCTGCTGGTGTAACAGGTGGCACACTTGTCGTTGTATTGGTCATCATTGGTATCATCGTATTCGTTGTATACAAACGACGACGACAGGACCAAGATGATACCTATTTAGACCCAACACATGATATCGGGAAAAAGGAGCCCTCCAGAGACTCAGAACACTATGTCTACCCCACAGATTATCACATGACGAATCTCGGCGCAACTACGGAGGAGGGACAGAGCAATGGATATTTAGAAGCAACGCTTGATGCCGCGACAAATGAGCCCTCCAGCCATTCATTTCAATATGACTACCCACGGGTTAACACATGACGAATCTCGTGCAAGTACGGAAAAGGATCTGCACAATAGATATTGATGAAGAATAAATTGAAATTTGATCAATCTATTGACAATTGATACAGTAACTATCTTGCATCAATCATGATTGCAAACGTTTAGGGAAACGAACATAACGTAACATTTGTATGAAGTCCCTGTTTTGTTTATACATGTATTTAAGAAACGAATTTTTTTTAAATACATGAGGCATGAAATCCACTTGGGCGTATACCTACAAGCGAACTGTGAAAACTTTTTCAAACCTCTGTTCTACACATGCGAAATCGTTGACGAAAACTGCCCTCTGTCTTTTCAAACTTCCTACGTCACGCTGTTTTCAAAGCATCATAATCCAACGCTTTGTCCTGTGACAGCAGAGCGTGCACACCCAGCGCAGCATCTCTAGGAAAATCACTCGGTTCAACCGCAGTAAAATGAACCAACGATACCAACAATTAGATTGTCAAATTTTCAGAACGACCCGTCCCTTCTTCGGGACAAACTAAAAGAGTGAAATGTTCCAAAAAAGCTATAAATAGAACTACACTTAACTAACAAACGTATTTACTCAGCAAATCACATGTTGGGCTTGTTATTTTATATTTCCTCGGGAGCGAATTAGAACATGTGCTAAACATATTACTTGTAACATGTAAACACTTTCAATGTAAATGCGTTTGTAAATTTGGTGTAGTTTTAGTGCTAGCCTTTTAGTATACCTTTAGCCATCTCATGTAAAACTCTTTGTTTGTCATGAAGAGGGGACGGGTCGCAGAGCAAACGGTGACTGTACGGTGTGTGAACACTTAACTCAACTTGGTGAACGGTAAGCGAATGCAGAATGCGAACGGATCGCTAAGTAAACGGTACACAAACGGTGACTGCACCGTGAACGCAAGATGAACGATATATTTGGAATATCTCGAATGTTTTCCTTACATCGTGTGTATTTTACATTAGTATTTAGGTAAGAAAAAAGATATTTGTATTTAAGCAGTGAATACATTTTGTAATGGCGATCTGACCAGACTAAATCACTCGTTGTATATAGCTATTTTGTGAACACTTTCCAGAACAAGTAGATAAATAAAGATGCATGCAATGTCGTGAGAAATATGAAACATCTGCGCAACTTTGTACCGGTACATGTATTTTGTATAATTATGTATATATGTTTTCTGAGGTATACGTTTATTCAAAAACGGATTAACATTTCCAGCATGAAGAAAAAAAAATAGGGTACAATAATGAAACAGCAGTTAATCCCTTGCATTGCAGATACACAATTTACGCGTCTCCGATCGAGTAATACTATAATATGGAAGATTTATTTAATGTCTAAAATTAAGGGTTATAACATTCAACTAATACGGAAAAATCAACAAATAAGAAAGAAAACTTCTTCCTATAAAATATTATGATAAACATTATATTCATTTTAGATTTAAGGACTTAATTGTATTGAATTTTTGCGACAGTTTTGATATTTAATCAAGTTACCGCATTCGTTTGATTTTGTACCATTGTCATTTTATAGTTGTGTAAAAAGTCATAAAATCATAATAAAGTTGAGATAACAAAAGCTTATACAGTTATTTGTTTTACAATTAATTAGAAATTGTTAACTTTTGGAAAACAGTGCCGATTGTTATCACTTGTGTATGTGACAGTTACATTGCATGAATGTTATAAAAATGTTGCATTTTATTCTGTTCCATACTTTGGTAAATATAAAGAGAGGAAATACTCAGCTTTAATAAAAACTTTACACAATTTGACACATCTGTTTTCTTTAGAATCTCTATATAATGTATTGGCCATCATGAGGTTCACAGTTTGCCCCCATGCATCATCAATGTTTTAGAAAGATGTTTATTAATCTCTATATAATGTATTGGTCATCATGAGGTTGACAATTTGCCCCCATGTATCATATTGTTTTAGAAAGACGTTTATTACATTGACTTGCCAAAGAATATGTGCATTGAATTTTGGGTCCAACCTTTTTGAAAAAAAAAATTATTCGGTTGTTGACTCGGTAATAAAAGGAAAAGGTTTATATTTTTGAATAACTTTTCTCTGGTTTCTTTTTCTGTTGTGTTTCTGTAGAATTTATAAATGGAAAAACGGTAAAATTCGGATTAATGATTTGGTGCAAGTTCTAATGTGTTGGCTTACACGGGTAGACTGTTATTTACAGCTACAAGTTCTCGGATCTGTTGTCGGTGAACGGTCTGCGGTGTCTAAAAGTGTCTCCTGTCTAAACGATGCAATTTTCTCTGCATCCGGCGCAAGTAATTGGATAATTAAGATTCAAAGTAACACAAGTCATTGATGTTTTCACCGTAAATTTACATCCGGTTTTTTTAAGAGAACTTCCGACCCTTGTGTTCTGTACGGGCAAGTAGCGCATCTTGGTTTCTTGCATTTAGTGATATGAGTTTCTTCAATATTACTTGTGAAAGAGACTTTGGTCAATATGAATTTTTGATGATTCGGAATTTCTCTAAAACTTTTTTCATGTCTTAGTCGGCTTCTAAGATAGGGGATTATTTTAAATTATTTGAAAAACTTTCGGTTTTTTAGGGTTATGTGTTGAAAGGTATGATATTACACAATTAACAGATTTATTTTCCACCGTAAGGAAGTCCTTTCTTTCATGTGACTTTGATTGTTAAATCCATTTTCAATTAATTCCTTAGGATAACGTCTCTGTAGGAGTAGTTTTAATTCCGCGAGACGAATGTCCAGAATTTCTGTGCTCTATATTATCGTGCAAAGACGTTTAGCTCAATATGGAATTATGGGATATATTATTTTTTCGTTGGATTTAAAGAATGAATTTATTATTTTTTCGTTGAATGAAGGTATACCACGAGAAGAGACGGAAAACTGCATCATTACGCGTAGTGCATGATGCAAAAGTTTTCCGTCCTTTTTTTTTCGTGGTATACCTCAATCCAACGAAAAAATAATGAATTTATTCCTTATCATTTAATATTTTAAAACATTGAGTTTATATAAACTGATGTTTATTCTTATCTAGCATATTTATGGTATCTTGTGCTTTCATGTTTGATAGGTACAGCTTTTAATGTTTTATTTATTTTCTATGTAGTGTGTGTATAACATTCTCTTGTAAGGTATATATACATTGTAAAGCACCTTTGAGCGTACATAGTGTATGAAAAGGATGCTATATAAATATGGTATTATTATTATTATTATTATTATAAAACCTGATATGATTTGAGTTGAATTAACGATTTTCTCTTGGACCACATGCTATGTCATATCGAGATGGGCATAGTAATTTGTGAATACACAACTTTAAAAACTTCAACTAAACCCGGATTCCACGAACTGTTGTTTACTGTTGAGCAAACGGGTTTCTTGTGGACTGAATAATGCAGTTTTAAAAGGATAAGTTTGATATAAGTCCTGTTGAGAGAAAATTACTGGAATTTGGTTGAGTGGAACTGGAATTAAGTGCAAGGTTCGATGTCGGTACTAATGGCAAGCATGGGACACGTGCATGATCATGATGTGGGATGTGAGGTTCTCATGAGGGTTGTCACGGCTTGCAGGTGGACAAGTGAGTGTTACAGAAGGTTTTTCGAGTTTTACCAGTGAAGTCCTAAGGCATCACAGCTGTTGTAAAGTCGTACGGAAGCCTCGTTTCGATGTCCACTCATAAACATATTATTCCGGAGTTCGAAACCATATCATTAAGGGCCACGATATTGCAGTATCTCTGAGGCAGTGTGGGGTGTATCTGGTATTTGGGTTTGTGACATGAAGTAAGTTGTCGCAAGGTGCAAACTGGACTATGACTATTGTCATCCCCGGTTGAATACATTTGACTCTCAGCCCGGAATTGCAGAATCAGACTGTGTTATTTGTGGTGGTGGTGGGGGGGGGGGGGGGGTTCGGGGGTCCTCAAATAGCCATTGTTTATTTCATTTTGTATAATTAATCATTATTTATATTTGATATTTGTTTGGGGTTTTTTTAATAAATTTATATAGATTGATAGAATTGTTTTTTTCTTTTCAAGATTTCGTATCTATAAATAGATCTATGAAGATGAAGCATCCATAGGAATTCCGAACATTCCAAAAGAAAGTAGTTCCGACATTTATTTTTGTTGGACGAGATATTCAAATAATTTTTCAACCAATGAAAAAGGGTGTAACATGTAAAATTAAATGATAGAGGTATAGCACGAAAAAAAGATGGAAACCTGCTTTATTGTGCGTCGTTTGAAATGTATTTCAGTCTATCAGTGCGAAAGATGTAAACACACACCCCCTTTTACCTTAATTGTTTTTCAAACATGCAATATATAGCGGTATATAATCCATTGTAACCGAAACAAGATATCATACACTGAAGATAGAGTAGTATACCGTTTGTTTGAATTCTACATCCAATTATTTTCTTAAAGACAATACAGAAACTTATATAAGGCAACATACTGACAATTCAAAGATTTTGAAATCATGTATAGAAAATAAAATAATCTAAGGTCGTAAATTTGTATATAAGTTACATACACATTCGATTTGAGATTTCCTGCCTGATTTCTTTCATCTGAATTTTTCAATGATTTTGACAAAGTCTTTTAGCTTTCTTTTAATTAAACAAAGCTGGTAAAAATATTATGCAATTAGATCAACAAATTATTTGTGTTCAAACAGACTTTGGAGTACAAATGTATACGCCAGTAACAGTTGAAAGCAAAACATTACATATTGCTACTGCTCTCAGCATCAGAATAAAGACAGCATTAGAGAAATGATATTGAATTAATCATATCATACTAGTATACAAAGCTATTACGAAGAAAAGAATCATGAATATACTCAGTAGGACTAAAACTAGATAAGATACACATTGTATAATCTGCTTCTGAACAGAGATATGATAACAAAAAGGAATGAAACGAGAATCAGTTCAGTAAAGGAAACTTATAGATTTATCCGCGGCCATGTCTACCCGGTAAATGTTCGACAAACCTCCTCCAAAGCGATAAAGGAATGTTTGCTGGGAACCTGGAGTGCTGAGACACACTGCTACTCCGTAAGACTGGGAATGCCGACATTTGGAATCCCCTGCCCGGATTTCGAGCATTGGTCTTTAAGGTAACTACAGCAAAATTTCCCTCTGATACCAAAGTTTTGCTTTTCAGCTGAGAACCACAATACCTGAAAATAATCAAAGGTTTAATATAAGGTAAATAAACAAATGTTTTGATATAGATGGTTGAAAAGTTTATAAAATCTACACTAAAGATTCCGGAATATTTTGAAATGCACATCGAAGGTTTCTTCATGCAACTATGAAGTTTGATATTATAGGTACTAAAGGCAACATTCCCACATAGTGCAGCAATTTACATTTATAAGAGCCTATCTCTATTTACAAGTATATGTGGTCATCTGTATTTATCTGCTTATCTTTATCAATCTGTGTCATCTATACATGTATCTATTTGTATTTATCCACACCTCATTTTTATCTATTTGTATTTATCCACACCTCATTTTTATCTATTTGTATTTATCCACACCTCATTTTTATCTATTTGTATTTATCCACACCTCATTTTTATCTATTTGTATTTATCCACACCTCATTTTTATCTATTTGTATTATCTTTATTTGTAGTTATCTGTAGCTATCTGTATCTATCTCTATTTATCTGTGGTTATCTGTATTTATATGTAGTTATTCGTATATATCTGAAGCTATCTATATTTATCTGTAGCTATTTATATTTAACTAGCTATTTGTATTTATCTGTAGTTTTTTTTTATATGTATCTGAAGTTATCTGTATATATCTGTAGCTATGTGTATGTATCTGTAGCTATTTATATTTATCTGTAGCTATCTGTATTTAACTGTAGCTATTTGTATTTAACTGTAGCTATTTATATCTATCTGTAGCTATCAGCATTTATTTGAAGCTATCTTTATCTGTAGGGATCTGTATTTAATTGTAGCTATTTGTATGTATTTATAGCTATCTGTATTTACTGTAGCTATCTGTATTTATATGTAGCTATTTGTATTTATCAACATGTCATATCTATCCAACTAGTCAGAAAAATATAATAGATTTTCAGTTGTTTGCACCGGTTAAATTTCTGGACTGACGAGAAAGAACAGGGAGTTCAGATTTAATAGTGTCATATGGGGATCAAATCTGCTGATAGTGTTTTTATCTTTTTCAGAAGTATTTAAAGTATTTTTATGAAACATGAAATACTGTCACAGAATCAATTAGGTAAGTTATAAATGAATATGTACCTTTTCCCTGGAATAGACACGTCAGGATTAAGTTGAACCTCCACGTAATCGTTCTCACAGTTATTTGTAAACTCCAGAAGGAAGTCTTTAAATGTTAGCTCAATTCGCTGATCCCCGGTGATCTATTAATAATTGAAATGAAACACGAATAGAATGTAGAACTTACAACATCACATTTGCAATGACTTCATAATGTATGAAAAATTAATAGATGAGCATCCCAGAGGTGTGATAAAGTATTACTCCCACAAGGAATACAAAATTAAAGAGTTGAACAAACACAGACCCCTGGATATACCAGATATGACATCGGGTGTCTAGGGGGAGTAAGCATCCCCTATCGACCGATCACACCAGCCATGAGCCCTATATCTTAATAAGGTAAACGGAGCAATCTGTAGTCAAAGTCATTGTGCATACATTGTAAATATGGGAAGTTGACGAAAAAGAAGCTGAAGTCAACTAGTTTCTCATGCTGGGGTTCCTCATTAACAATATATTCGTGGTGTATTATTATGAGGTCTTTCAACAGTCTGTTGGAATCCCCATGGACACGAATGGTGATTCTTTGTTAGCTGACTTGTTTTATATACTTATGAAGCAGAGTTTATTCAAAATTTTCTACATGAGAAGAAAAATATCTTGTTGTGGCCTTCACTTCGACATTTAGATATATCGACGACGTTTTATCTATTAACAATAATCACTTCATTCATATTTTCATTCGATATATCCCTCTCAACTCAAAATAAAACACACCACAGTCCTCCAAATCTGCTTCATACTTTGATATTTTATTGAAAAGGAATATTAACGGCAAACTAACAACTTAATTTTATGACAGACGGGATGATTTCAGGTTTGTTCATCATGAACCCCAGATAGCAATATTCCATTATATGGTGTTTATATCTCTCAACTAATTCAATACGCAAGAGCTTGTTTTGCGTATGATCGGTTTTTAAATCGAGGCAGGCTACTGACAAGCAAGTTAGCGTTACAGGGGGTTTGAACAGTCTCGTTTAAAGTCAGCAGTTCGCAAATTCTATGGTCGTTATAACGATCTAGTTTGTAAATACATTGTACAACCTATCTTTGGGTCAAATGTTGTCTGACGTGTTTCATACAGATTGTTAGACCGTTCTTGATACACTGATTTTGACTACAGATTACGCAGTTTACTTGATAAAATTATTCCTGGCTCACGGCGCGTGTGGGCGGTTGACAGAGTGTGCTTACTCCTCCTAGGCACCCAATCCCACCTTTCGTATATCCAGGAGTCCGTATATGCTCAACTCTATTTTGTATTCCTTATACCATCTTCACACTCAAGGATTTTTCTTACGAGTTCTTACGGATCCCCGATTCGTAGTCAATCGCAAGCATTCGTAAATCACTCGTCGGTATCCGTTAATAATTCGTCACAACTCGCACACACTCGTAAAGATCCTTGAAAGTAGCGGCAAATTTTTTGACATGTCAAAAAAAAATTCACGATTGTTCTCGGACTTTATTTTCCGTAAATAACCCGTAAAAAACTTGTAACAATCCGTAAGTATCGTAAACTGATCGCAAGAACACGTGAACTGCTCGTAAGAATCCGTAAAACACTCGTAAAAAGGTTTTCTTACGAATATTTGCGGTTAGTTTACAATATGTTACGGATAGTTTACGAGTTGTTTTTGGATTATTACGAATGCCTAAGTGATATTTACGATTTCATTCACGTCGGGCTACAATCGCTTTACGGATTGTTCAGAGTCATTACGAGCGCTTTACGTATAGACACGATTACTTTACGAGTACATACTTAAACTTTACGATTAATACCACCTTCACACTCACGGGTTTTTCGTACGAGTCCTTACGGATCTCCAACTCGTAGTCAATCGCAAGCATTCATAAATCACTCGTCGGTATCCGTGTCTGAATCGTAACAATCCGTGTACTTTTACGAATTTGTGGAATACGTAAGGATCCGTAAGAAAAATCCGTGAATGTGAAGGTACCATATTAGTGGAGTTATGTGATTGATCACTGTTTGTTATCTTCACACTTCATATGATGTTAGTTTACCGTTGATATACATGTTCATTAAAGTATCCAAATATAAAGCAGATATTGAAATTCTGTGATCTCTTGTATTTCGAGTTTACTGGGATATATCAATCCGACATATGTATGAAAATGAGTATTGTGTTGATATATGTAATAGAGATAAATCATGGTGGAATTATTTAAATGTCGAGGCTACACAAAGAGAGTTTTTTCTCATGTAGAAGTTTTTAAATAAATTCTGCCTCATAAGAATACAACTCTGGTCAGGCAATAATGAAGTACTTTTTGTGCCCATAGGTATTCCAACAGGCTTGATCACCAAAGATTGCGTACATTTGTCAATGAGTAACTACCGTATCTTTTTTAATATCTAGGTATTTGTGAGTAGATTCGGAGTTGTGTTTAACAAAGTGATGTTTCGGATGACTGAACACAAGATATGAATATTTCCGGGGTCCATTTGTATTGAAGAAACTGCTGTCTATGATGTTAAAATGTCTAGTATTTAATTCATCGTGAGGAATGGTCGTGTAAAGTGTTGAAAATTCGTACGTTTTGATGCTGCTGATTTGCGAAAAGTTTATGTACTGGCCATATTGAAATCACTTCAGTTTCATCAGATGGGATACATATTACAGGATGCAATCTTTAAGTGTGTGGTATTACAAGACTCCATAAAATCAACTAGTTTTGCAATTTGACTTCCTTAGACATTAAATTGTTTATATTATTTAATGCTAAGCAATGTTAATGATACCGATACTGATTGATCGATTAAATATGTGAATATTAAATAAATTCACAACGTCTTTGATGGGAAATGTGTTTCATGTTAAATGCAATGTTTAAATTGTTTTACGTATTTGATAAATGTTTAAATGTTAATTGCATTGTAAGTTTTACAATAAGAAGGGAGTTTTCTTTCTTTTCTTTTTGATGAAAAACTCGATAAATGAAATCATTTCATAAATATAAGTAGTATAGAAATCTCAGAAAACTACTCACCGTAAAAACATATTGACATGTGATCTCTGACGGGTAAACATCGGGGTAATTCGGTGTCATTACGTCAACATTTTGATACCGCAAGGAAAATTTCCCACCACAAGATGGGTCTATGATAAAAAAAAAAATATATATATATATATAAGGAAACAAAATTTAAAAATGGAACGGTGAAATATGTAAAACGCGTCTTATAAATAGTATGTCAGTTTTCCAGAATTTGTCATTGTTTTAGCCAAACATCCACTGTCCACAATGATACTCATATCATACGTAGTGTTCGGGAAACGGCTTTAGTGAAGCTAAATGACACAATATGGAAATGCGCCGTTACTCTTATTTCCTCAATTATGATACCCCATTCTGTATACGCTTTTTCAACATTGAAAAAAGTTTAATTAATGAGACAGGTGCGGCTGAATGTTTAATTACCGTTCATGAAGAAAACACCCAACTCAATTCATCAATAGTACTCGATTTCGTATGTTGTAATTCGTTAATCTAACAATATATCATTGTACTCGTTACTCGTTACCTTACACACTTTTTTTTTAAACCTGCAGTTTTTTCTACGAAATCAGTTGTACTGTCTCATACCAGGAACCATAGAGTTCATACATAACGTATAGATAGATGAAATAATTTGTACATAATCCGTAATCATCACAGCGTGACATACACACAAGACAAAGCAGGAGAGTACAAATAACACAAAGAATAAAATACAAATTTTACATCAATGAATTAAATCAAACACAACGATAAAATTTATAATAATAATAGCGAGGATAATCTCATAAATCGAATGATCAATGAATTAATTTTCTGCTCTTACATCTGAACGTTTATTCCGATGAACAAGTTTGAAAGCGGGGGGGGGGGGGATAAATGTATATTTCTTGAAGTACATTTTTCTAACGTTTATAAAACTTGGGACAAACCAGTATTTAAGAAAATGCTTGTCTTCAACGACCTGTGATAAAGAACATTAATTTACAAACTTATAAAATCGCATACGTTCAATGAAAGGTGAAGATAACGAACAGTGATCAATCTAATAACTCCTATAAGCAATAAAGGAACATATATCGAGCGACAAGTATCCTCGGGGACAGACTGTCCGACAGCAGAGATACAAGCTCGATAGATTAAATGAAATGTGTTGCTGATGAGAAGATAAACTATATCCACTGATATATTGTGCATATACATGTATATTGGTTTTGTAAAATATAGTTAAAGATCAAAGCCATCATTTTAATATTTCTACAAAATACTCTTGAGATTAATTTCAAAATTTCTACGAGCTTCTTGTATAAACATTTGGTTTAACCTCTGTTTTTACTTCACATAAAAATTGGTTCTCATTTAAATACATATAATATAAATTACTTTTTTACAACAAAATACGTATCGAAAACCTAAAGAATTTATCAGCTCTTTTATATCTGACAACCAACAAGGGAAAATATTTGAATTACATCCAACATTTCGTGATGTGTATTACTTAAAATACAACAATTGCTATAAATTTTCATGTTAACCAATATTTCAACATTCTCTATTTTCTGTCTAATGCAATGGCTTCCACCATCATAGAAACAATGCATTTAGCACCTTAGATCATATCACAAGACTCAGCTTACCAAACGGTGCCATGCACAAAACGCCATTTTCCGGTTGCAGATCACATCCAGTGCTAATTATATGAGTCCCGTTAAAGACGGCACAGGGCGAGTCTTCCTTGTTTGATATCCTGTGGGATTAAATTCTACAGTCAAAATTTTCATAGCCTTCATATCATTACAATTCATAATTCTACAATTCTTCCAACTGTGATACTTCCAGGGACTGACACTAATTTTAATACCAACCTGTCCCTTCGGACAAGTTAACATGAAATTTAGGTTGTCCGAATGGAAAATGTACTTGTCCGAAACTTGTCGCTTTTCACGATCTTTTACCCCACTAAAATACTTTGCCAACAATAATTGTTGGGCCATGTCTGCTGTCAGACGGTCTTCAACTTATAAACTAATAAAGATTATGATGTAGAAATGATGCCCGATCTGAATGACACTCATTTCTGGCATCAAGCTGACATGTCATTTCTTACGTCGTAATATGTTTTATTTAAGACTATAATGGATCAAATAATCAGAGAATATTCCCCTTAAATTCTTTTTAATAAATTATTATTTGATAACCTATTGATAATTTTTCATTTTGGACATGTTTTTCGTAAAAATTATTGAATTTTAACTTCGGAAAAAGTGTTCTATATCTGTTTGTTCACTTCCAAGAATCACGCGACAATAGAGACATCTGATTGGCGCGATTAAAATACACCGTGAAGCTGATTGGTCGATATTAATGAACAATCTAAATTTAGATCAGGGAAAACCAGAAAAACGCCATATTGATTATCAGATTATTTCTATCGACGAGATGTACTTCAAAAACTTTAAGGACTCTTTTCACGTAGAATTTATTAAAATTTCACGGATACCCTTCATTTATTTTTGGTTGTCCCATCGGACAGGTAAACTACAGAACTTAGTTGTCCGACCACCGTTTTAAGTTGTCCCGGACAATCGGACAGCCGTTAGTGTCAGTCCCTGTACTTCACATATGTATATATATGTTGTTAAAATTAGCAAGGTGCGTGTTTGATTAAGTGTAGATACTAGCAAGGTTCGGAACGAACCACTGGGTGTGTTGCAGTACACTTCCATCCGTCCAGGTATATCTTTCGGAAGTCATGTTGTACTTCAGTCCCAGCCAGAATGTTTTGGTACTACTTAGATCTCTGTCCTCCAGAACTAATTCACCCATCACGTTCTATTTACACGAAAGAACAAAATTAGACAACAGAAATGACACAAGTGTTGTATGTTCTCATATTGCTTTTACAATATGCATGGAATATATCAAATGATCATTTCTTCCTGACTGTGCGTCTACTAGAAAAGGAAATTCTCTTACATCAGAAAACGAAAGAATGCATAGATATCTACGTGTACAACATCATTCATAAAAGTATTAAATCCTTTGTGAATGTAAGAAAATTTGAGAGTCCAGAGGTTATCCACAAAAAGGGGAAATTGTTATCATGTAATTATTGAGAGAGAGAAATTCATTATCAAGTGACACGATTTCGTAATTAGTTGTACATGGAAAACGGAAAATAACGAACAGTGATCAATCTCATATTTCCTATAAAGAATACAAAATTAAAAGAACGGCAAAACACGGACCCCTGGACATACAGAGGTGGAATCAGGTGTTTAGGAGAAGTAATCTCCCTGTTGACCAGTTACGCCCGCTGTATCTATATCTTGATCTGGTAAACAGAGTAATTCGTAGTCAAATATAGTATTTTACAACAATCTGAAACTCGTCCGAAAGCATTCGACTTAATGACAGATTGTACATGTATTTGTAAATTAGATCCATATAACGACCATAAAAGGTGCGAAATTCTTACTTCAAATAAGACTGTTGAAATCCCTTTAACATCAACTTATCTGTTGGTAGCCTGTCTATCTTTAAAAACTGATCATACGCAGAACATGATATTCCGTATTGAATCAGTTGAGAGACATATACATATGCACGTGATAATGGAATATTGCTGCATCAATATGGAAAGTTAAGAAACTGAAGTCAGCACTTTTGTCATAAAATTGAGATGTTGGTTTGTCGTTAACATCTATGTTCAATAAAATATCCAGAAACGAAGCAGATATGTAAGATCTCGTTGAGTGTTTTATTTCGAGTTCACTATATTGAATTGACAAATGAATGAAAATTAGCATTGTTAATAGAAAAAATCTAAATGTCGAGAAGAAAGCCAAAGCAACAGAAGTATTGAACGAATAGGTGAAGATAACGAAGAGTGGTCATTCTGTTAATCCCTTCAAGAAAACCAAAGTTGGGCAAACACGGACTCCTGGATATACCAGAGATGGAATTAGGTGCCTAAGAGGAGTAAGTATCCCCTGTCGATCTTTCACATCCTCCGTAATTCCTACATCTTTTAAAATAACATTAACGGAGAACTCCGTAGTCAAAATCAGTGGATAAAGAACGGTCTATCAATCGGTATGAAACACGTCAGACATCATTTGTCCCATTGACAGGTTTTAATTGCAAATTGGCTTGTTATAACGACCATAGAATTAGCGAAAAGCTACATTCTGCCTCGTAGGAATATAAAAACAGGTCATTAATAATGAAATACAATATGTTTTGGATCACTAAAGACTACGTAGATATTCTCAATGAGAAATTCCAACACCTTTTTAAAATCAACTTCAGAGTATTTGTGCGTAGAATCAGAGTGATGTTTAACAAAGGTGAATATAACGAATAATCTCATATCTCCTATAAGCAATACAAAATAAAGTGAGTTTTGGATCAATGTTCACAAGATATGAATATTTCCGTGTTCCATTTGTTTTGAAGAAGCAGCTATCTATGACATCAAAAAGCCTAATATCCAATTCATCGTGAGGAATTATCGTGTAAAGTGTTGAAAATTCATGCAAGAAAGTATTGTGATTTTAAATTTACAAAAAGTTCTTTGAATTATTTTCAGAATTGACCTTTGATTTACACAAGTTTTAAAATCCATTATAGGCACGGTGTAACTCATATTCATTCGTCACATTAACTGGGATATTAAATGTGTTTAAAACTGAAGCATGATTTTGAAAGGGATTTCTAGTAAAAGTAGGATTACCAAATGTGAAATTAAAACCAAGTTCGTTTAAAATACTGTTGTAACAATGAACCTTACAAAGATAAAGTCGTTCCAAGCTTTGTCAGCTAGAGGCAGTACATATTCCTCCTGTAATCTATCTATTTCTTTTATAACTTCTGCTTTACTAAACACAGAGAGATATATTATACGCACTTTTGTTTAATGTTTCTGATACGGAATTGTAATATTCCTCTTATACTTTTTATCCATTCTGACAAGGTTTTAAGTTCTTTATTTGCATATTTAGTTCATCGTCTGGCAAAATCTTAACAGAATTCATAATAGAGATGCAGTTCTCTCGCCAATTGAAAGATCGAAGCTCTCTGAACGTAGAACCTTTCAAAATAAGCGATTTCAGTACGTCATTTTCAATTATGTCAACATCGCCTGTAAAGATGTGTCCAACTGAACTATAGTAGAAAAAGAACATGTTGGTGTACTATGTATGAGATTATCTATATCTAGGCATGAAGTTAGTACACAAACAACTTTGGATATGATAGTAGGGGTATATTCGTAGGAAATATATACCTTGATATATAAGCATAAAAACTAAGGACGCCATATGGCTTCCGTAAAAAGAAGAAGTCTTACCAGCGATTCATGGTCAGGAATTTTTGGGAGGGATCCGCCATTCTGTTGACAAAGTTGTCGGGCTGTTTTCCAAGATATTGACGCATGAGACAAGAATTTGTAACAAAATCCATTTCTGGATATCCATCCTTCTCGACATTTCCAATTCACAGCTATAAGAAATTATTTCATATGGTTTACGCAGCAAAACGTTTACGAACAATCAATGCAAGTAAAAGTACTCAACGCCAGAAGAACACGAATACGTATTGTTGATAGATAAAACGTCATCGATGCATCTAAATGTCGAGTTGAAGGCCACAACAAGACATAAGCTCTTCTCATGTAGAAGCTTTTAAACAAATTCTGTCTTATAAGAATAAACAAAACAGGTCAACTAACAAAGGAGCACAATTCTTGCCCAAGGGAATTTCAACAGACTATCGATCATCGCCAAAGACTACATAAGTACTGACAATGAGGAACTCCAGCATCCTTTTAATATCCACTTCAGAGAACTTGTGCATCGAATCAGAGTGGTGTTTTTCAACATAATATTTGAACGACAGATCGTAAGATATGAATATTTCAGAGTTCCATTTTTTAACGAAGCAGTTTTTTTATGATGTCAAAAAGCCTACTCTTTAATTTATCGTGAGGAATTATCGTGGAAAGCTTTGGAAACTCGTATGTTTCGATGCTGTTGATTTTGGAAAAGTTTTGTGATTACAAATTCTTTCAAATTTTTGAGAATCCACCTTTGATTTACACCTCTTCTCGCATATGTTGTTGCACAATATGTATGAAGTTTCTCCTTCATGACAGCTATTATTTTTTGATATGTAGAGATAGGGGCTTGATAGAACATTTATTGGATCATGAAATGTGTCTCGGTTTGTGTGCGTTATTTTTTTTTCTACGCAAAAAGTACAAATGAACAAGTGGCGTAGTACATTCACCTTACAGCCCATGTATGTCGCTATCTGTGATTGGCTGCATCCGATCACAAAACGTTATGAGAAAATCCACTGATATGATAGTCGTATGTAATGTAATAGGTATGTTTACTTTGTTCTTTATGTCAGCGATGGTTACGACTCGCATCTCAGTTGCAGTCATGTTTACTACATATGTAGTTTTAGTTCTTTCTTTCTTTCACATCTATCATGTTACGACGCGATCTCTTTCAATAAGTAAAATTATACAAATATTGAAATAAGACGTCTAATGTCTACAAAAAGACACATACTGCAAATTTTAAAGATTTCAAATATCTGTCCAGGAAATGCTCTGTGAATAAGTTTTAAAATTGCCCAAATTTGTGTCTTCTCTATAATTGCCATGTACATGTATATAGCGTAAATTAAGAGTAAGATGACAACAAAGGAAACTCACTTCTATCGTGCCCGGGTAGGCGTTTCTCGCAGTGGCTTCCATGGTAGCCATCAGGACAGATACACTGACAGGACCGCCCTCCAGCGATTCCACCGTTCTCACAGTACAACCACATACAGTTCCCTGAAGAATTGTTGTTCAATGAATCTTCACATGTGCGAAGATTTCAGTTCAACATTGAATTACTCTACTTGTTCAGTATAGTGTACTTACGGCCACATCTGTAAGCTCTGTTGATGTAAAGTTTGTCATAGAAACTGACGTCATCAGCATTCCCTATGATGGACTGGTACTCAGGTTGTCGCGTTACCATAGTGACATTTCCGTTTTGTGACCATATCTGCGCATAAACAAAATGAAATATTTATATGGCTTATATGGTGGTAGTCAGAAAACCCAGTTCAAGAGGCTCTTCCTAGAGGGGTCCTTATTCCGGTTTTGTCAAAATGCTAGCTTGAATGACTCATTCATTAATGTGAAAGGAAGCCGGAGTGTCATAAGAAAACCCAGGTGTCCTCTCATAACCACTGCTGATGGCGAGGAAGGTCATATCCTCTCATAACCACTGCTGATAGTGAGGAAAGTCATACCCTCTCATAACCACTGCTGATAGCGAGGAAGGTCATATCTTCTCATAACCACTGCTGATAGCGAGGAAGGTCATACCCTCTCATAACCACTGCTGATAGCGAGGAAGGTCATATCTTCTCATAACCACTGCTGATAGCGAGGAAGGTCATATCTTCTCATAACCACTGCTGATAGTGAGGAAGGTCATACCCTCTCATAACCACTGCTGATAGCGAGCGACGTCACATCATCTCATAACCACTGCCGATAGCGAGGAAAGGAATTCATTCGGTGGTCAGTAGTTGTTAAATAACAGTGATATAAGTGTGTTTCATTTATTCTAAAATGCAACATTAAAGTACATCTATTATTAGCGCCATTTTGAACTTCATCATCATAATACCCTTTATCAGAAACATAGTTTTGTTGAGTTTGGGATGAAGACATTGAATAGTAGTGAGTTTACTGCGGAATTTCGTGTTGAAACTTTAGTTACACGGTGCATATCCCCTCTTGAAGCCATCTTTGTTGTTAATGGACTAAATCATCTTCATCTCAAAGTCTATTGCAATTGACTGCTGATTTGTCTTTAATTTTCATCAGCTCACAAAGGAAACATTGGCAGTTAACAGGAAGCCAAACAAATATAATACAAGTGAAAAACTTTGATCTAAACTTTTTAAATCTCTGGATATCTTGCTTAAGAGATGGTAATTTCAATGTTTAGTTTCATAGTTTTGGTCTTCTCTCTTTTTACTTTTCAGATACATGACTGACATTCAGAGGGATTTATTGTCTACGTTTACCAGGATATACCCTGTATCAGGATATAGAAATCATGGCGGGTGTGACCGGTCGACAGGGGATGTTTACTCCTCCAAGGCACGTACCTGATCCCACCTCCGGAGTGTCCAGGGGTCCGTGTTTGCCCAACTATCTATTTTGTATTGCTTAGAGGAGTTATGAGATTGATCACTGTTCGTTATCTTCGCATTTCATGATTAAGATGTTGCAGTAAAACACATATATACTCACATAAGGATTATAGTGCATAATGCTTTTGTAGTCGTATGGCACACCGTACGTGAAGTAAAGATAACCTCTTCTCGATATGGTCATGAAGTTTCGGTCGGAATCGGGTTTGATATTCTTGGCCCGGATGTCAATGTATAGTCCACGATCGTCACGTGACATAGGATGAATCATCCCAATGGCATGACCAAGCTCATGAAGAATTACGGGAATCTGAAGATAAATTTTTCTCTCAATCATGAAAATATAGAAACATTAATTTTGTTAAATCATGGAATTTATTACATTTTTAACGGTGAAATACTGACAATTATCCATTGAATAATATGTGTATTCAGAACAGAAGTTGTTTTATTGCTCCATATAACACTAGATTCTTTCAATATGTAGACCTTCTGGAGTGTTGTTCTATTTCTCAGCCTTTGTGGTTTAGCTGCAGTGTTAATTTGCATTTTTATTTTATTTATTTTAGTTTTCGATTTGATGTAGATATTCTGTTGTCCTGGGGAAGAATCAGGTCGTCCAGAAAATTAAATAATTTCATATCGTTGGTTGGCTGGTTTGTTTGTTTTTTTTGTTGTTTTTTTTTTGTTTTGTTTGGTTTTTTTTTGTTTTTTTTTTAGTCCCTTTGAGGATATTTCACTCATATTGAGACGTCACCAGCTGTAGGTGAATTACCACTTAGACCTATGTTTAGCGCTCATAGCTGTAGCAGTAACGGTTCTTTAACTTATCAACGCCTACCGCGACTCGGAACCTCCGTTTATAAAGTCATATCCGAAAGACCCATGATTCCCATTTTTAAATACCGAGCGTCTGGCGAAAGAGCAATCTCTACCTTATGTAGGTTTGATGGGGCCATGGCACGACCAAAGGAGCAATCACTACCCATGTTTATACGTGTAGGGTTTTGTATGACACGAGCTCGACCTCACGATTACAATGCGAACGCTCTATCACTGAGCTACCGCAACCGGTCCGAAGAAAATGTAATAAACAGAAAATTCAATCTTTTGCCATAGATATAGAATTTATTTCACTTAAATTAAGAGAGAGGAGTTTATGAAATATTTTCACTCATGAAAGTATCAAACAATTTTTTTAACTCGTGAAACAAATACTAGTATCCTACATGCATACTATTGATCAACCAAATGCGACTCACGGTCATACAGTTCTTGCCAAGACCCAATAACTGGGGTTGCTGGTTCCGATCTTTTCCCAAGTCAGAAAAACACCTGCAATCCATGTAAAAATGGTTTCATACAAATATGTACAGCTATAAATTGTCACTGTTTGAGAGAGAGAGAGAGAGAGAGAGAGAGAGAGAGAGAGAGATTAGAGAGAGAGAAACAAGTCTGTTCATCCCATTTTAGAGGTCATCTGTAAATGAAACAAAAATAACCAAAACGAACGAAATAGAACGAGACGTTAACAGATTGATGCTTACTCCTCCTAGGCACCTAATCCCACCTCTGGTGTGTCGAGGGGTCCGTGTTTGCCCAACTATCTATTTTGTATTGCTTGTAGGAGTTATGAGATTGATCATTGTTCGTTATCTTCACCTTTCATAGTAACCAAACTCTTTAATCATGGTAATATGGACAATCATCCCTGTGAAACTTGCCACATATAAATGAAATTCGCCTCCCCTTTGACGTGGACTTTCGGATTGATGAAAGATGTTAAGCGGTCCATCTGAGGACATAGGAAGCAAAAATGCGTGCAACATCTTATTTTATTTCTAACTGCACCGTTAGAACCCATTGGTTTTCTGTCCGTTGCAGTGAAATGAAGAGAAAACCCGTGGGTTCAGACGATGATCTAACTGCTGAGGTGCGAGTACCTTTAATCATGGGAGATTTATATAGTACCATATACCATCGTTTCGATTTGATGTTGTTTCTTTTCGTTGTATTTCGTTTCGGTAGGTTTCATTTCGTTATGTTTCGATTTCGTTTCGCATTTTACAAGTGCCCCATTTTGAATAAATAAGCACGGAGAAAGAATTTTAAGCACACCCATGCAGACTTTTGAAGTAATTTTGAATGAACGATATAATATACCATTAACCTTGTGTGTCCAGATGTCCATGTTTGCCCTTCTCTTAATTTCATATTTCTTTTATAGATTTATGAGAATGATCACTGTTCGTTATCTTCACTTGTTCAGTAACCAAATAATGTGCATTTTTGCCATGTGTTTAACTTTAACAAATCATGTGCAGTACATTTTCATCAATCTGGCTATATCATTAAACCTTACAAAGAGTTTTTCACATATAACTGTAGCGTCATCAACAGGTGGCATTAGCAAATCTTAATGTGATATTTTTCAGTTTTTTTCATTTGGAAAATTACCCAGAGTAAAGGAAAGACATTTGACTCCACTTTTGGCACTCTGTTTTCCCTAAAATACATTTTGTAGCTCTTACAAGTTTATTGTCATTTCGGTTGATTATCACTGAAGAGACATTATTTGTCAAAATGCGCATCTGGTGCATCAAAATTGGTACCGTATAAGTTTTACATTTATGTATGATTCACGTATTACTAAACATATACCATTTGGTTGTGGCCAATGCATGTATTGTACACTGTTATCGACTTTAATATAAAGCACATTGACAATGCATTTCTCTTTAAAGAACAAGTTTGAAAATGCACATAGTTGATGTCGTAGAGATTCGGAGAGATGAAAATGTATAGAGTCGGTCCGAATTTATATTCTACTTACCTGCTTCTTGGGTACTCTACTAAGAAATAGTAAATAAAAGGTGAAGATAATGAACAGTGATCAATCTCATAACTCCTATAAGCAATACAAAATAGATAGTTGGGTAAACACGGACCCCTGAACACACCAAAGGTGGGATCAGGTGTCTAGGAGGAGTAAGCATCCCCTGTCGACCGGTCACACCCGCCGTGAGCCCTATATCTTGATCAGGGACGGAATTATACGTAGTCAAAAACAATATACCAAGAACGGCCTATAAATCAATATGAAACAAGTTAGACAGCATTTGACCCAATGATACATTGTATTGGCAAACTAGATTGTTATTTCGCAAATTCTATGGTCGTTATAACGATCTAGTTCGTCAATACAACCTCGCATTGGGTCAAATGCTGTCTGACTTGTTTCATACCGATTGTTAAACCGTTCTTGGCACATTGATTTTGACTGCGGATAACTCCGTTTACCTGATCAGGATATAGGGTTCACGGCGGGTGTGACCGGTCAACAGGGGATGCTTACTCCTCCTAGACACCTGATCCCACCTCTGGTGTGTCCAGGGGTCCGTGTTTGCCCAACTATCTATTTTGTATTGCTTGTAGGAGTTATGAGATTGATCACTGTTCGTTATCTTCACCTTGCATTGTTATCACGACCATAGAATTTACGAAATACTGACTTTAAACGAGACTGTTGAAACCTCTGCATCATCAACTTGTTTGTCAGTAGTCTGTCTCGATTTAAAAACTGATCATATGTATAACAAGCTCTTGCGTATCGAATCAGTTGAGAGATATAAACACCATATGCAGGTGATAATGGAATATTGCTACATAAATATGGGAAGTTGACGATGGGGAGGTTGAAATCATCCTGTTTATCATAAAGTTGAGTTGTTAGTTTGTCGTTAATATCTATTTTCAATAAAATATCTAAGTATGAAGCAGAAGTGGACGACTCTGTGGGGTTGTTTGTTTTGTTTTTTGGGGTTTTTTTTGGGGGGGGGGTCCCCGTTTTCCGCCACACTCAAAAAATTTTCAGTTATCTGGTGGCGCCGAGTTTTTATTGGTAGAAGAGAGAACCCAGATATAATGTATTGTTGAATGTGGCGGAAAACATCAATCAATCAATCGTTACGTTACAGTACATACGTCGTTGAGTTGTAGAATCTGACGTAATCCTCTACTCGACCTTGGGAATGCTTAGAGAGCGGAATGAACCTAACACAGGTATGTCTTTCCCATCGCTTCATGGCCACCCGAATTAACGTCCTTGACCGCTCATCTATAATGGAAATTGAAAACAAATAATATTAATTTACGTCACAAAACGCAATCCTGGTTTGACAAAATGGTCACATCTAGGTCTAAGATAAAACCAATATTATTTAGATATGTTGTCATTACTAATACTATATTGGGACATAATGGACGTCAGCCTTGTAAATGTAACGTGCATGGGTCACCCAGCCAAGTGCTGATCACGCTCGCCGTTGCTTAACTTGCGTGATACAGAGATACATTTACCGCATCACTGGAAAAGCTAGCACACTAGTATTTCCTTTATTATTATTATTATACGATATTTCCCCTATTTAAACATATTTATGAATTAGCAGGGTTTTTTTAATTGTTGACAATTAAAATTCATCATTTTAACAAGATTTTATCATTTTCTTATCATTCTGTTTAACGAAAATATATGATTTTCTGATATTGACATGTACTTCTGTTTTTGTATGTCTGACATCTTTAAAGAGGTGGCAACATACACATTTTCTTTGGTTAATAATCAAATTAATACAGTTTTTCCACTTTTAACCATTAATATTAATAAGTCACATGAGGATGAAGCTACCTTAGCAGCGTTTGTGGATGAGAAGCCAATATTTCAGATAGAGGAGAATTTGTGATATTGAACTATACTACCAAAGCTCTTCTCTGGAATATCATATGGTATGATTCCTCCTGGCCAGGTGCGAATGGGGATCAAAAATCTTCTTATTTGACAAGTGACCACGTTCTGTACTCAAATGAAAAGATAGTGAATGAGAAATTTAGGAATGAAGACCACACAGTGTTTGGAACATATGTAGAGACATTGAGAAACAAGTCTTACCATTTGGGTTACGAAGAAGAATATTCCACAAATCACAAGAACAGACATGGTCCGTGTAAAGAATTATTTTCCCGTGAGAATGATAATATTACAACATTTATTTGGATTGGTTTGAATAAGAAGAAAAGAAAAAAGCACGAATTCCCTTCTTAGTTCCGCATTTCTAAACGATACATCACGTTACATGACAAATCACTCTCAAGCTTTGCATATAATTTGTATTTGTGTCCTTGTAGCTTTATCTGTCCTGATGACGGTATGTGTTTAAATTAAGGTTACAGTTCTGAAGTAAATGAACTGTTTTAAAGACTACAGGCTGTGGTAGATGTATACACACTGGGGCAGTGTGTATACTTACACTTGATTCCCGTGGGCCAAGGACATTGTTCTGACCTCGTACCAATGCTGTCTTTCCAGGAAATGAGTGAATAAATAAAGTGAGTATGGTGGCTGATTTGTGCCACTTTACAATTTGTTGTCTTTTCGTTATTTCGAGGCGTTTAGCGTTTTGTCGTGTTTTCGCTTAGCGTTTTGTTGTGGTTTTGCCTCGAAAATGCAAGACGACAAAACGCCAAGCAAAAAGCACAGGTGCTTGAGGACAGGACTCCCCCCCCCCCCCCCCCCCCCCTGTCCTCATATATAGAGTGGGTTACGAATTTTTATAAAACGTTTATTTTAGGTAATTTTTCGGATCGATGGTATAGGTTAGATTACAAATATGTTATAAAAAGATGATTTATGAAAAAAAAAAGTCGAAAAGGCCCGGGGGTCTATATCGTGGAGGAGGGGGGGGGGGTCCTGTCATCAAGCACCTGTGGCAAAAAGACGACAAATTAGATCGCTAATTTGCGTATTTTGTTTGCCGTTTTTTCGCCTACACTTTGTCGTCTTTAAATTCGTTCTGTCATCTTTTCGTTATTTAGTGGCGAAAAGTCGCTAATTATCATTTTGTCGTCTTTTTCCTCGAAAAGACAAGACGACAAATTGTAAAGTGGCACAAATCAGTCACCATAAGTGAGGGAAATGTCTCCACAGTACAACAGATACACATATGAGTGATATTTTTTAAGAATATTAAAATTTGTAAGAATTGGGAGAAAACACATGCATGTGAAATGGTACAGGGCTAATTTCACTGGTTGTAATTTTCATGGGGTTCTCTCTCTCTCTCTCTCTCTCTCTTGAAACGATCGCGGTTATGTGAATTCGCGGATTTGTAAAAATATAAAAAAAAATCGAAAAGGAATGCAAAACTTTTTTTAATAAAGAAAACAAAAGATTACAAACCTATCATTGTAGTTTTTTTTAACGCATCCTGTGGCATTATACGGTAACCCATCGGGCGCCTGTCAAACAAGATTCATGTTTTGAATAGAATATTCAGTAGATTTGATCTAAACCACGGAAAAATTAATTTCAAACAAAACTATCAGTGTAAATCTCATTATTCGCTCTTTGAAACGGAAATCACGACTGTGAATCTCGTCAAGGACAGAATATTAGATGGAGTTTCACCCCGATAAATGACACGCGTTCACCATCAGCAGACGGGCTAACATCAAACGTCATCAATACAAGATACATGTACACATTCTGGAATCCGTGGCACGTGCAAAGTACATAGGATGACTTATACACTGTAACATCTGACAGGAAATAGAGCGACATACTACAACCATCTGAGATTCTGTGGGGGAAGCTAATATGACCTCAGACTTTCTCCGTTGCTACCTCAACATTAGTCAAAGAGAACACTTACAAATCATTAAGTGAGACCCCTGGTTGAGTACGCGTCATCAGTTTGGGACCTATATCATCAAAAAGACATCCGCTGACATGATACTGTACAACAAAGAAGGCCCGCTGTGTCAGCAACAGGTGTCGGAACAGATCTAGTGTAGATAATATATAAAACATTTCAACTAGAGACCATTAGATCACCATCGTAGAGATGCCATACTTACCACGCTTTATAAAATCATAACCAAGTGGCCGTTGTCAAGAACTTAACACTTTAAAATCACTTCGCAGGACGACATTCTCACCATCTTGCTCTTCAGCTACCATGTGCAATAGTTCCTGTCGTGAATCTTAATTCTTCCTGTGTACCATCAGGGAATGGAATGCTTTACCACCAGCAATTGTGTCGCTCAAAACACCTGAACCCTTCAGGGAGCAGGTGTCCCAACACAAATTCTGAAGAATTACAGAATTTTAACTTTTTATAGATGTCTAACCTTTTGCAAGGCTATTTATGACAGAATTATCATTCAGTTGATTGTGGCCATTACCAGAATCTCAGGCTCTGTCGGGCGAGACAATATCTGCAGGCAACGTACATTTTAAAAGAGCCCTTGCTCTATTGGTCATTTCATATCCACTGTATACCATAAATCTGCATTTAGAACCAATAATTCTCTCGGTGTGGATAAAATATACCAAATCAACACTACACACTCAACACTAGCTGCAGAATTGTAGCTCTCTGATCTGTCCCAATATTTTCTCAAAGAGCTACAGTTCTGCAGCTAACTCAACACCACACACACAATCAACCAACATTTATTCATTCAGGGGAATAATATTGTTATGCACCAACTCCTGATGTCATATTTTAAAATTTATTCTTGATCACTGAAAAAAAAAATCGTGACAAATGAAAATATTTCGACAACAGAACTTTATCACCATTGCTGTAGGAAAACTCAACAACAAACCACACACTTGGTAGAGCCTGGTTTAAAATACATGTACCCTTTGTTGCATAGTAAAATGTTCCTTGGAGTTTGAAATTTACATGTAGTTTCACATACATGTACCAAGACCATAAAAAAATGTATAATAGTTTACATACAGTGAATTGTTCAAAAACACTAGCGTCATCACTTCAGGTGTGTCATATTACAGGTGTGTCATATTCAGGTGTCACCATAAGGGACCATCATAACAGGTATGGCTATCGATTTCCTTATCACGATAGTAAGATAGTACATTCGTTGCAACAGTTCACATTTGTTCACCTGTACTATCGGGTAAAGCATCAAAATGACAGATTGTTAATCAATACAAATCAAGAGCAACATACAACTAATGCACATTTACATACATGAAAGGCATCACTGGAAAAAAGCTAATAATCAATATAAAAGCATCAAATCAAGGCAAGGATGAATCTGGTGTAAAAACAAATTATTTCAGGTTCCAATAAACATTTTAAATAATCTTAATAGGCATTTGTTCATCACATCTGTTTCATGCAAACTTTTAATCAAATACATTAATTCAAAATAAGTATCTAGAAAAAATAATATTATAGAAAAAAAAAGCTGATACTTACACTAGACATTGACAAGATATGTGTAAAAAGACAGTATGCATGATTAAATAATACAATATTTGTTCTGAATGGGAATTCAATATTGAGTTTAAGATATTACTTGTAAAACTCAAACATAACTCAAATGAATGCATAGTTTTCAAATAATCAACCTTAATCACGAAAACATAATACTAGTTCACACATTCATGGATTTCCTTCATAGTTTTAAATTTTCAAAATGACATATAACAGGATGTAAAAGTACCAGTATATGTTCAGGAAACAAAGAACAAAACCGTTTGGCTGTTACATCAGTTAGAATCCCACTCTAGTGAAGAAAATCAGCAACATTATCACTGAGAGCTTCCTAGAACCCTAACCCACTTTCTCCTCATCAGAAGTCAACTTCTACACCACTAATGTCTTACCAAGCACGAATACATTTATAACTAGTAATATAGTAATACAGAACGTTTTGCATAGCATCTCATGTGTAGGGGGGGGGGGGGGGGGGGGGGGGCACCCAGAAGTTTTCTTTCAGAAAATGCGTATTTTATATTTGGATTACTCATAATTTGAATAACAAATTGACCACATACAGGTATCTAGGGATATAGTAATTTGACTGTTTCGTTACTGGGGTTACCAGTGGACAGGTCGATCACTGTATAATATTGCCCTTGTTAAACAAGTAGATACATTTGTAATTAGAGACACAGTGTCTCCTACACTAGTAATGGGAATGCTGGGACTAAGGTACTGAATCAAAGGCCGACAAAACCAGTAAAGGAGACTACAGAAAATGGAATGAAGCAAATCAAAATAAACTGTTCACAACAGAGAAACATTTATCAAAGGTATGAAATTTCTTCCTTTATACTTGAGTATCTATAAAACATATTTTCTTATCACAGATTTCTTTTCACATGTATTCGGTGTGTTGTACATTTATACCATCATTCTAAGAATCTAACCCAAATGTCCTACAAAATGAACTATTTCTTCCAACATTGGTAAAAAAAAAAAAAAGTAACCCTAAATTTGTGCATGCATAAAGAGGTGCTTGGTGCAGATTATAACTGTTCACAGATTCAGTACATCTTTCATGATGTTTTATCAGTAAAACATGACTCTGTCTTCAAATGTTCGAAATTCGTTCTTGAAACAAATAACTTTAAAACAGCAGTGAATGGGATGGGAGAGGGTAGACTTTCTTAACTTTCACATCACTACCGGAATAAGGAAAACTAGTAAATCTCGCTGGCAATTATTCCACCAGCAAATTCATTTAATCACTTGTAAGTAGACAAATTTTTGTTTTGTTTAAAATGAGTAACATTAAAAAAAACTTTTAAAATATATTTACATTGATGATTGAAAATATCCATACCCCATGCAATAACTATTTAAACACAATCTACATTAGAACTGATATTAAGTTCTCGCTCTCATTTGTACTTTATTCTTGTCCTCAAATAAACTCCTGATGAGAAGAACTTGGGTTAGGGCTACAGAAATCATAATAAACACTTGTACACCGGAGAAAAAGTTCACTCTCTGGAAGTTGTTTTCCTGCGTGTTGCGATCTCGAGCTTCGTAGTTTTTCATCACTTGTTGATCTGAGCTGGCTTTGTCGAGGTTTTTGTTAACATTGTCCAGCAGATTCTGTAATTGAAGATGGGTAATTTTTATTACAGTGCTCAATAAGATGACGTTTATGTGTAATCAAGGATCTGACAAATAGAATGCACAATCTACTGCATTTCCATGACGTTACATTGTAATCAGATTATCAAATATTCCTATTTTACGCACAGGCAATTGCATCACTTGGGGTCGAATTTACTATATAAAGAGTACTCTTTATATAGTAAATTCGACCCCCAAGCGATGCAATTGCCTGTGATTTTATGCATTTCCATGATGTTACATTGTAGTCAGATTATCAAATATTCCTATTTTACGCATTTTTGATCATAAACAACACACTAAAACTTAATTGAAATTATATTTAAAGATAACTAGAACACAATTTTAACTTCATTGAGCAGTGACCTTTTTTCGAGATTGAGACACACTTTTAGGTGATATCCAACAATCTACCAAAAATTTTAAATAATTCCAAACAAGATTGACAAACTCTTTAAGGTAGCTCCATCCTCATGTGACTTATCAATATTAATGGTTAAAAATGGAAAAAACTGTAATAATTTCCACTCAATATAGTTTAATATAATTAATAACCAAAGAAAATATATATGTCGCCACCTTTTTAAAGATGTCAGACATACAAAAACAGAAGTATATGTCAACATCAGAAAATCACATATTTTCGTTAAACAGAATAATAAAAATAGATAAAAACTTGTTGAAATGACAAAATTTAAATATCAACAGTTTCAAAAAACTGATAATTCATAAATATGTATAGATTAATTGTGGATACTAGGTAAACCAATGTATAATAGACATCAAGTAGAGGAAATTCCAGCATAGGAGTTATTGCCCTTGACAAAATTATTTTAATCATAAATAATTGATTATCTATGAAAAATATAAACTTTTTCAGTATTAATAGTTATTATAACCAGATTTTTTATTATATCCAGTGAATAAAATTCCTCAGAAAGATATATTTCTATCATGCGCAAAGTTTAATTTATTAAGATTTTTGCAAAAACCTATGACATCACCTGAGGATCGATCAACCTTAAAGCCTGGACACATTATATTACATGTTCTTCTGCAAACACACCAATATGGACACCTACATGTATATACTATAATCAGTATCGGGGGGAGGGGGGGGGGACGACAGAATTCTGGTTGTTGGACTGTGAAATGATTTTCTGCTAATAAAATATATGTACATGAATTTTATAATGTCTCTAAACAGCTGTTACACTCTCAATTCACAGTTGAGAAAATCAATGATTGATACATCTATTAAATCTGACAAAATGCCATTAGATTTTCTACCTTTAGCCGGATCATATACTTGATGTAAGAACTAGCTAATCACAGCTGTAGTTTGTTCTTTTCAATTACAATACTGAAAAGTCATGATGTCACAAGATTTAAAATACTATATTAAGTCATGATGTCACAAGATTTAAAATACTATATTAAGTCATGATGTCAAAAGATTTAAAATATCATATTAAGTCATTCTCTCACAAGATTTAAAATACTATACAGTATATGAATAAGTCATGCTGTCACAAGATTTACAAGAGGCCCATGGGCCTAGAATCGCTCTTCTGATACATTGTGGAACAGGCAAAAATTCTCACTAACAAAGATTCATCAATTAACAAAGTTTGATGATGTTAAGTCAAATAGTACCTGAAAATTTGAATGTAACTGTCCAAAAGTAGGTCACGGTGACCTACTTTTGGTCGACACACTAAAGACTCAAGATGCATCAACTGACAAGTCAAATAGTATTCAAATATAGCCGTCAAATTCCAAAAGAAGGCCACAGTGACCTATTTTTTGGTCGACATACTCCAAAGACTCAAGATGCATCAACTGACAAAGTTTAATAATTGAAGTCAAATAGTATCTGAAATATTCAGATATAAACGTCAAATTCCAAAAGTAGATCACAGTGACCTACTTTTTGGTTGACACACTCTGAAGACTCAACATGCATCAACTGACAAAGTTTGATAATTGTAAGTCAAATAATATCTGAAATATTAAAATATAGCCGTCAAATTCCAAAAGTAGGTCACGGTGACCTACTTTTTGGTCAACAAACTATGAAGACTCAAGATGCATCAACTGACAAAGTTTGATGATCCTAGCTTTCATAGTGTCCAAAATATGCATCTAAAATTGAAAATGTGAAATTTGAATGTCTGCAAAATTCAAAAAGTAGGTCACTGTGACCTACATTTTTTATAAATATGTTTTGAGGCCTCCAGACGCATCAACTTACAAGGTTTGATGATTCTAAACCTCTCGGTATCTGAAATATCAACCTAAAATGTATTCATAAATGATTAGCCATAAAATTCAGAAAGTAGGTCATGGTGACATACTTTTCAAATGACGCAGTTCAAGGTCCCATGATCCATCAACTGACAACTTTTGATGATCATAGGCTCAAAAGTGTCCAAGATATGCATCAAAATCCATTTAATAATAATTACCTCCAAAATTCAAAAAGTAGGTCACCATGACCTACTTTTGAGACAACATGATATTAGGTCCTAAGATGCATCAACTGACAAAATTTGATGATCCTAGTCCTTATACTAAGCAAAATATCAAAGTTTTAACAAAACAAAATTTAAGGTCAACTTTGAAGTGACCTTGAGACCACACCCTTTGCCCCAGGATGATGCCTTGAACAATTTTTTATCTACAACCTATCCTCATCCTTATGCATAAGTTTGTTGATAATATGCCCGGTAGTTCTTGAGAAGAAAATTTTTTAGCAACCACTACTTTTGTTTGCATTTTCCTAATTATCTCCCCTTGTTAAAGGGTCGCAACCCTAGTTTTAGTACAAATGAAAGCCCTTGGGCCAAGGATAACCTGTGACACATTTGACAAAAATTGGCCAAGAGGTTCTTGAGATATAGCCCTTTTTCTAAAAAGATGACGCACACCGCACACCAGACATATGGCCATATGATTAGCTCTTTGAGCCTTTGGCTCAGAAGAGCTAAAAATACTATATTAAGTCATGCTGTCACAAGATTTAAAATACTATATTAAGTCATGATGTCACAAGATTTAAAATACTATATTAAGTCATGATGTCAAAAGATTTAAAATATCATATTAATTAAGTCATTCTGTCACAAAATTTAAAATATTATACAGTATATTAATAAGTCATGCTGTCACAAGATTTAAAATACTATATTAAGTCATGATTTCACAAGATTTAAAATACTATAAGTCATATTATACTTTCATGCAAAATTCTCGAATCTGATTGGTCGAGAAGCATTTGGAAAAACATATTCTTAGTACCCTCTGAGAACAGAAAGCACGTGCTCTAGGGTGATAGTATCTAGCAACAGGTAACAGTACTTGACAACGGGTGATATCATAAAAAAATATAACCTGCGTCAAATTTATGTGCGTACAGTTCGCCGTAGATTGTTAGACGATGTTATTTGAGTGTTTGTAATAAACGTGAATACCCGCATCGATATGCGAAATATTGTTGCTTGATCACTTAGCAATGTGTCATCTATGATCACTGGGTTGCTTTTATATTGGTCTTGCATCTTTGTAAAATCACCAATCTTTAAAAATTGTAACCCTTGTAGTCATTGAATCCAAATTTTATATTTTTGTTTCAGATAACATGGATGATTTCACATACTACTACTGCAGCTTCTCAACATGCCATTTCGAACAATAGTAGAACATTGTACTGGCCGATAAACAACCCAATGAGGTTATTAAATACAGACAATTAGTCATTCAAATAAGTTTTATACCCTCAATATCTCAAATCCTTGGATATCTCAAAGTTTTTTCTCAGCCCCATCAAGTAAGAGATAATGAGGTTTGACTGTGCGTATATATAGATATACTGAACTACAATTCACTGTATTGTTGTAACCATAGTAACATTGGTAACACTTCCTACCTTAAAATCTTGCACAGTCATGTCAACAATAGATGCCAGCTCCTCCTGTGCTGCCTTCCAGTCCTTCTTCTCATCACTCTCATCATCATCATCATCGTCACCAGTGATGATTTCAAAGAAGACAAGCTTCCTAGCAAAATGACTGAAGGAATTGTCAAAGCACACCTTGTATACCCCTGCCTCAGTAGCTTCAACTCTGAAAAGAATAGGGGAAAGGAGTGCTACTCACAAAAAGTGCTTTCATTTCACCAATATATATATACATGTATATATATATATATATAGAGAGAGAGAGAGAGAGGGGGGGGGGGTCTTGTAACTCTTGAATTAGACACACTGATAAGCCAAAACTTCACTGCAGTCCCTTGCATACTTCCTACTGGTAATTAATACTCCAAAATGTGGTCAATTTCTGATTATTTTCACATAATTGCCTTCCATACAAATTGAAATTTTCTTAAATACATTCCTTTAACAAATTCCCAAAAGTCCACTCACAACAAACTAATCACCCTCTTTCAAATTGCTGTAGGTTTGCTACTATGAAATGGTGCTTACACTTTGATGTGAGCTACTCAAGCTAATAATACATTTCTTCGTGGCACTAGAATTTATGGGACCCAGTGTAAAACGCTGACAGTGGACTGGGGAGTTTGAAGAGCTGCAGAGGGTGGGGTTAAATAATCCATACTTTTTCTACAACACAAAATAAGTAGTTGTAAAAAAGACCCTTTAGTGTTTTAGTGGGAGCCTTCATTGTTCATTGGTTTAGATAAGTTCAAAAATATTTCAGAAACTATATATCTATACGCAATTTCCGAGTTGCCCAATAGTTCTTTCCCTTTGTGGAACTCTTACGGACAGTGAGACGCAAAACATACTATCGTCCACATGCGGTGGGTACAAATGCATATCGCTGCCTTCATATATTGCCTAAAGGCCG
>NC_079169.1:68381822-68436822 GCF_947568905.1 Ostrea edulis | reverse complement strand
CGCTGTAGTATAATCTTATTAAGTTAATTATTATTTTCGTCAACCTCAAGGCAAACAACAGTTTGAACATTATTCGATGCTATTTTGTCCCTCATGCAGGTAAAACTAATAAGTACAGGCCGAGACTGATGTATTTTACCAACCCATTCACAATAAACGCATCGAACCGAAAATTGAGGCAATAAATCGAACATTGAATTGAGCGTTTATATTGAACAGTATCGATATTTCGGTGAATTGTTTCAGCCCTAATTGATAAATTGATGTTAATTTCATTTTATTTCACTCTTATCATAAATTGGAATCGAATGTAAGAAGTTTTGAAATGATTTGATAATAAACAAATATATACTAATAATATATATATATATATGTCTCTGCTGCTAATTCTGTTCCAGAGTTTTATCCAGCATTTAGTTGTTACTACCCATTTTATATTTATGGGGAATTTTTGAGAATGTAGTCATTCATGAGCTTCCAGGGGATGGGGGACACCCATGGAATATAATATCCACAGATTATAACAGCCATATAAAGTGATTAATTACTCATTTTATCTATATCTGACAATAATGTAGAAAATTACTTAGAATATCAACAACAACAAAAAAAAGAAGAAAAAAAAGAGAGATTTTTGTTGAAAATTCTTATACAATTTTGTGAAGCTTCTATAAATGAAGGGGATTTTTTTTATCTGTGGAAGGGGAAATATCCATTTGTTGCCAAGGGGGAAAAGGTACCTTTTACCGGAAGTAAAAACAACCTAGATAAATCCCTGTGTTCTGTGGTGTATATCTAGACTCTGATTTCAGGGGTTAAAAATTCTTCAAGCCCGAAGTCCGGGACTAGCAAATATTCCATATTCAGAATCAGCAATTATAAATGCCAGAAGTCCAGGGGACTTGCCTATTGTTGTATAGATAATTGATGAACAAACATTAAAATTACATTTCAGAATGAAATAGGCCTATCTTAACAAGTTAAAGTTCATAACTCTATATTTTTTGTTTTCTTGTATGCGACCCATTGAGATAGATCACCGAAGATGGCAATTCGAATAAAATGATTGAATTTAATGTAAATACTGTAAATTATTTCGCCATTTGATGTTGTAATATTAAAACAATAACAAATTTCTAAATTCAACCTGGACTTGGATATTTCCCTGTGGGACTTGGGCCTTGGCGAAAATTGGCCCCTCAAGTCCCGGACTTGAGCATGTGAAAAAAAAATTTCAACCCCCGGAATAGACACACAAAAACCCATGGTACAATTACTATTACAACACATCATTAAGCACTTAATTTAACTTATTTTGTGCTCCAAGAAAATTTATTAATTTCCCTCCGATCTGTTCTATTGTTTATACCCGCTGGGTTTATTAGCTAGATCACATAGATGAAGGCAATGGTGACCCACCTGATACTCGATTTCAAAACTCGTTGGTTTCTTTATATCCTCAAAAAAGCATTCCTCATACCCCGCCTTCACATCTACGGTAAGGTCTATTTCTAGTGTCTGTACATTTATCGTAAAGCTAAAAAGAACTAAAGCGGAGAAAACACAAGTTTTTAACATTTTGCCACACGTCCCACTCATAACACAGGAAATGATATAATCACCACTAATAATAAAACCGTTAGCGCAAACCAAATTTATCCGGATTTGAAAGACTACAAGAATACATCCATACCTCAATCAGAAAAAGAAGAAAATGATAGAGTTCACATAATTTTTAAGGTCTTGTCTTAAAATTTGAAATGGAACTTTAAAAAGTGAGGGTTGGAGATCAAAATTTTAAATTATTGGCAAAAATACTGAATTTTTATACAAAATTTCAAGTAAATGAATTTAAAATTCTTAAAGAATCGGTGTTCTATTTGGAAAAATATATCAACCAAATTAATAAATTACAACATTTGAACTAGTTCCAAGTCTGAACTACTTGTATCATAATTTACAGAACTGAAATACACGTATAGAAGTATAAAAATAGAGGATATATTGGATGAAACAGAAACGTAATATGCAGAATTAGAACTTTTTTATTAATCAATCCTTCCGCCAAAATATAGTCCTTGCCAAACCCTTTCATTCAAAATTTAGATTGACACCAAAAATTGACTGGATAGGGTTCAGCAATAAATGCATATTATTTTTGCACCAATGGGTCAAACCAGTAAATACTAAGTTGTAGTTGTACAGAGCGTTCTGCGCGGAACTTTGCGTTCAAAAGCTCAGGAGCTAACTTCCTTGATATACAGATCATTTTAATGCAATGATTTGATATGTCAACGTATGGATATTTTCAAGTTATTTCGAGATTTTTTCTCGTGATAACGAGGAAATTAACTCAATTTGTAGTGACGAGATAATTATGAGACACGTTGTTTTCCTTATTAATAATCGACTTTAGTATAGTAAGTAAGTAATTTATTTCCAATTTTGGGCCCAGAGGGCATACAAAGAATACAAGTTCATATACAAAAATCATAAAAGAGTATTTATGATCGAATAATTTCGAACTCCGGGCTCCGGTTGGCTATTTAAACTCCAACAAACTAAACAAAAATAGAACCTTATACATGTATTCACCTGCACGTGCGTTTGAGGTGAATATAACATTGATTTCTCCAACATCGGACAAAAATTAAACATCAGGGGCCCGTTTCACAAAAAGGTCTACGACCAGACGTAAGCTAAGTCGGGCGTAAAAACAGGACTAAATCATAAATCCGGACTAAGTTGCGTTTCATAAAGCAGACAACGTTTGCACTCGACTAAATTTATAGCTTAAAAGGCCTGCTCATAACAACTAAACGAATAATGTCGACGGTGTTGATTTTGAAGCAACGCAGACAGCAGCAGATAAGAAGAGGAAGGGTTTTCAGAGACCGGTCAAATTGACTATGAATCAAATTATGAAATTTAAAAAAATCCATATCAGAAATATCTAATTCCTATTGTTATAAACTTTAAAAAAATTCTGTTTAAAAGTGGAATCCATTGTATTAATTTATTGTAAAAAAAAAAATAATAATAATAATAAAGTCGCACCTACTATTTGAAAAAATTTTGTTTTGTATGAAAAATATAGTAAAAAAAATTTTCTGGGAACAAACTTATGGGCAACTACTGTACATGTATATCTGATGATAATATTGGAAGCTTTCATTTTTGATTTTTTTGAATTTGACTTTCATTTATACAAAAATCATAGAATGGAATACATCATCTGCTTATTTTAGAATAATTCTATTTTACAATCAGGGAACATTAATGTTGACCGTCTGGAGATTTATTCCAAGTTTTTTTTAAAAAGTGGGGGGGGGGGGGCAATTGTATAGATCTACTGACCTATAATTTACAATTCTTATATCCTCCAAGTTATGATGATAATATATGAAAGAGGATAACGACTACATATTGAATCCTTATTTTAAATTTTGGGGGAAGTGGGGGGTGTTAAATTCCAACAATATATGTTTTAGCATTCTTTCCTTTTAATATTCATCTGAACTTTTGGTATATTTCAACTCTTGAAAGACTAGACTACTTACTATTTGGTGATTTCGTTCCAGATTCCCTTCTTTTTCTCCGAAGAGATATCACTAGAAAATTTTGCAAACAGAATCTATCACTATTTTTCGCGAATTGATGATGCTAGCACTTGTATTTCATCAGCCGTCCAATTTTGCCCACAGGTGCTTTGGTCATAATATATGAATACACATCTAACCTTGTACATATATGTATAAGTTTAGAGGTGTATTTATTATGTATCATGACCCAAGCACCTGCTATTTTACTCTGTGAATTTGAAGACGCCATTGTCTTGAATACTGAATCAGACGACAGTAGCAATGCATGAAATATACATGCTTTCCTGGAATGCGCTGTTGAAATTTAGAAGTTATAAACGCAATATACATACTGACAAAATAAGTAATACATATAGACCTACCTTTTGTCTAGTGTGGAGAGAAGCGAGAGTACAACCTCTGCACTACCCGGACACCCTATGAGCTACGTTCCTGTTAAAACTATTCTGAGAATTTCTACCCCACACACATGTACATGTGTGTGAATGTTTTAATTTGGTTAACAGAGATAGCTCCAACTTGTTTCCACGAGAAATCCATATCCCTTGCACTGTTATACAAAATGACGACTCTGTTGAATTCACCTTTTTCTCACAATGGTCTCAAAGCAAAGAAGAACAACACAATTTTATTATTTTTTATTTCATCATTCAAATTCTACTTTAATTGTTGAATCTGCCATTTTCTCTCTGTACAAAGCATCAAAGCGTTCACTTTGTCGGACGGTAAAATGGGTTTTCCAATCCCCAACTTCGCCTACAATAGACAGATTTTGTAATGGTGTTCTAATGATATTTCAGATAAACGGATCAACAGAAAAGAATAACGAAAAGAAAGTCCCCCTAAGACATGGCCCCTCCATTTCCAATTTCGTGAACCTACATGTAAACAGGATGTACATGTCCCATTGTACCCTGTATCTAACCTTAAAGGGACATGGACACGATTTGAGCTTAACATTTTCATATTTTATTTTTCCATTTTTAATATTTAGAATACTCAACTAAGATATTTCTAATGATCAGCAAAAATTGTCGAGGTATATGGGAGATACAGAGCTCACAACTCTTTGTTATGTAAACAAGGCTCGCGCCATGTTTTTGTTTACAGAGATTATAAATATACTAGTAAAAGTTCATGTAAAACAGATTTTTCAATTTACAAGTTAAAATTTTGAACACCGTAAATAGTTTCTAGTGCTTAGTTTTTTTAAACATGCTCTTTTCTATTAAGCAATATATATGTAAACAAAAGCATGGTACGAGCCTTGTTTACATAACAAAGAATTGCGAGTGCTGTGTCTCACTTGTAAATAAAAAACTGATATTCAAAGTTTGGTTGATTACTTCCTATTACCAGCCCATCAGAGTTATCGCGCTTTGATGACTCTTGCGCGTCAATGAACAAGTCTCAAGAGCAAGTGCGAGATTTTTTAAGATATCTCTATTTTAAAAACAACAACAACAACAACAAGTAAAGCTTTTTAAAAAAGCTTGCCGTCTTTAGCAGCAACTCTATAGAGCGAAGTTGAATTATGTCCCTTGTCTTCATTATTGAATTGAGCTAAAATAAATAATCTCACGGACATCATGCCTAAAAAGCTGTGTCCTGACTCCCATTGTGAAAGTTTGTATTTATGAAGGGTATATGTACTGGAAATCAAAATCACTGTTCCCTGTATTAGCACTGATTAAAGCCTCTATATCAAATGAAACTGAGATTTTCAGTGTGTATATCAAAATATTTATTTTTTAACAAAGTTATGAAACAAAACAAACTAAAAAGATTTAAATTGCTCAAATTTGCATAAAAATTATTCTTGCATATTGTACAATACAACTGCTTTAGAAATTAACCAGGATAAAGACCTGAGAATATTGTAATAGTTTTGCCAAAAATTATATCATAAAATACATAGAGTTTGATGGAAAAGATTAATAATTGTTATTCAAATTTGAGCAATTGTAAGGGGAAAAAATATTCTGAAGGAATAGTATAGTTTTAGAACAGATGTGTCGAAAAAAAAAAACTTTAAGTTTACCTGATACAAACAGGGGTAATTTTAAGCAACATAATATGTAATGAAATGTTACTATCCTATTCCTTCTTAAGATTAGCAAAGTTCTCAAATGTCACTGATAATACAAACAAAAATGGTTGCATTGGAATCACTGATTGTCAATTAAAATTATCCCAAAACACAAGCAATCAAAACAAAAAACGGCGAGTTTTTCTGTTTATATGCAAAAATGAAAACATTGCTGTAAATGAAGTAACCATAGAAATGCTCTGTATTAGTTGCTTTAAAAAAGTAATGTGTCAATTTCATGAATTGCATTTTTCTTTTGTTCGTTTTGTCGATTTTTTTAGGATTGAAAATCTTGAAAAATTGTTAAGTCGTACAAAAATTAGAACACCAGAAAATTATCTCCCTTGCCTTGAAGAGCATTTCAACCAATGAAATAATTGAACATTTTCACTTCATGCACTTTCTACCAATGAAAAAAGAGAGGAAGTGCAAAGTCCGAAGACTGTAAAACACTTCAACTCTGTATACCGTCTTCCAAGGAAGACGGTAACAAGGAAGACGGTAACAAACAAACAAACAAAAAAAAAAAAAACATGGTGTCATGGTAAAATAGCCATTAGTCAAAAAAAAATTTTAAAAATCTAACACTAATATATAAAACTAATGTGTTTTTGAACGTCATCACATATGTTTCAAAAAATTCAAAAATCGATGTCTATCGACATATGTCATTTTTTAAATAGCTTAGATGAAGTTCGGAAACATAACAGTTGTGTTAATTAGTGTTATAAACGTCTCCAAAAAAATACAGTTTGACAGATGGATAATTTGTTTTCAAATACTGGAAGAGGAGTGGGCCGGGGGGGGGGGGGGGGGGGGGTGTTACATGTATACTTACAAAGTCCATGCCATATGAACCTGCACTAATTGTATGGTAAAATATCTTCATAGTCTGACAGAATAACTTTACAAGCATATGAATCCCATTATTTGCAAGAAAATTTCTTTATGTTGGATATGCATAGGTTTTTTCCTTTACAGTTCTTCTTGCAGTTGATGCTTTATATCGGTCAAATTTAGCAAATTCAGTACCTGTGCTCCCTCACATAGTTTAACAAGTTTGTCTTTTTTCTTGTTAAAATAATTAATTTCTTTTAACTTTAGAATTTTGATCAGTGTTGTGTTTTGCAGTTGATAATAATTTGTATTCAATGCCATATTTGTTTACGTTGTCTCGGTAGCACGACTTTACGCGCCTTTAATTTGAAGAGTTCCACTAATGGAAATCAAAATTATTAGAAATACTTTAAGTAAGCATTGAAAATAATGGAAATGGAAAACTAAAATTTTCAGCCCAACCGTGTCCATGAACCTTTAATGTGCCCAGAGAGGCCCATCATGAAAGTTGGAGAAACGTCAGTCCTTGGAGTGGATTTCAAAATCTTTAGTTAAAATTGTCCATATTTAGAAATGGTTATCTCTATTTTCAAACAAAATCTATACAACTTTGTAAAACCTCATCTCCAAAACAAACATTTTCTAACAAAATTCTTGGCTTGTCAACCCGAGCGTAACGATCGTCTGGAGACTATAAAAAGCTCTATAAATAGACTATATCTCTACATCAAATACTCGCCTTTTCTAAAGAAAGACTTGTACTGAACTCTGTCAACATCGCCTTGGAACTTTGGATTTGCACCGATCACTATTTTCTTGTACTTAGCCTTCTCTTTCAAATTGTCGTCTGCTTCTTTAAGTTTGCTGAATGTGCAGTTTGTTGATATCTCTTGCAGAAGCTTTTCTGAGAAGGGAACTTGTAAGTATTCCGCCAGTCTTTTGATCTCAACCATTGGATTCTTTTTATAACACAACATGATAAATTAATTTGACTTCAAAATTCTCAACAACATTTCATTGACCGCACTAGTTTTCTAAAACCAAGTTAGTCAATCATATTTCATCTACCTTTTTCAAATTTTCAAAGTGTAGAACGTGTATGTTGTAATTTTTGGAAATTGCTTCTTCAAAATCCTTCTCGTAGGCAAACCATCCACCATATGGAGGTTTTCCTGTCAACATGAAATCAACACGAAATGCGGGTATGCTTAATAGAACCGTGAATCAACGGCTACGTGATAATTACTTTGCAATAATTGTAATGATATTGTATTGGCTAAAGTATACAAGTTTAATTTCATGTACAAAAATAATTTAATCATTCTTACTTTTGTCCGAAAAGAGTCCTTCAAAGCAGTCAGAAAACTGTACACCCTCGCTATGGACAAACAAACCACTACCTTTGAAGTGGTAGTACAGCGACACACATACATCTTTGGGGTTTCGAATGACATGAATAATTTTGCCATCACTTTCCAAGTGTTTCTTTGGCAACCAACGGAATGGTAAGTTTGTGTTCAGCACCCTTGGAGACTTCAGTGAATCGATGACACTCATGTCTTCCACAGCTTCCATGAAGAGAGATTCCTTGCCTTCTTTTACATATTCAGGTCTGCCATTTAGAAGCATCCAAACAATTTCCCATACCCAGTGTGTTCCTGTGAAAACGAATCCCAATCTTGCGAAACCTCCCCAGTAAGATATGCATGACATCGAAAATACCTTTACTACAAATTTTACTTATTTTTATTTTCTGCAGAACTCTATACAATGCAGAAAAAAGTCTTCAATCATTGATATATACATGGTAATAGGCATACGACCGACCTGATTTTGGATATATGGCCAACAAAATGTCATCGGGCCTCGTTTTCATGTTTCTGATGGCATTGAGTCGCCCTTCCACATCTTTGCGAAGTGGTTTAAATGGTGGCAGAGACATCCCATCGAAAACCACTTCTTTTATGATCTTGCTTTCTTCTAGACCACCTTTACAGGACATGACTGACTGCCGGGTAATGTCCGTGTGTTTCAAGGTTTATTCGGATCTGGACTATTGGAGTATTTAAGTTTACTTTATTTACATGAACGTTCTAAATTTCTTTACTTCTGACTTTATCTCTGAATATTGTGATGATACATATATTAAATACTTAGCCTGATGTGGTCTTATTAGATACTATTTACATAATCACAGCTTTACTGTATTCTGTCGTCAAGTATCCGATTTAATGCTACCATGCCTACGTCTGCTCGTAGTAGTGTAAGAAATATGTAGCTCGTCCATGAAATGTTGCACATAAAATTAAAACCAGCAAATATGATTACTCTGAATTTTTAATATAATCATCATATCAGCCTTGTTACTATGTGAAAAGGGGAGTCAGATAATGTATTTTCACATATTTTGTTACTATCGTATTTTATTCGAATTCAACAGGTAAATGAAAGTCTTGCATCTGAGCATTGTAAAATGCATCGAAACGCTCGCTTTGTGATACCGTAAAATGTTCCCTCCAGTTTCCGATTTTCCCTGCAAGAGAATACTATTATATGATATACAGAACGGAAGATTAATCTCGCTGAAATCGAAAATCGATATAAAATTGAAATGAAATATGTACAACCAATGACAAATTAAAATCGTTTTGTTTTATTCTATCTACTCATTTTTACCAAAAATTAAACTATACATGTATGTACGTCTTACCTTCACGGAAAAACGATTTGGGATTGACTTTAGTCATGTCACCTTGATAAGTGGGATTGGCACCGAGGACAATGCTCTTGTAGAGAGTCTTTTCCTTGATGGTGTCGTCTGCTTCTTTGAGATTAGTAAAATTACATTTTTCGGAAATGTCTTCAATTAACTGATTAGTGTAGCGCACTCCCAGGTAGGCTGACAAGCGTTTTATTTCCTCAAGTGGGTGCTGAAAATACCAAAGCGAGGTAAATTAGATATTTCACTGTTTTTCATCCGTGCCTCTTTAAAAAGTGTTGCTGGGATAGAAAAGGTTAATATTTGGTTTGTTCTTCTCTTAGAAGTATTTAATCGACCTCATCCCTGTCCATATCGTCCTTCTCTGTATCTCCATTCCCCCTGACTCCCCACTGGTGATTCCTTATCCCTGATTTCCTTCTCTTGCATTCAGCAGACGTCCATACCATTTCCCCTAACTTTTCACACATGATTCTTCGCCCATAATGGTCTTGCCCCGCCTTCAGTAGGCTTCCACACCCCTTACCATCTCAAGCGTCGCTTTACCGTTTACAAGCGATAGGGAATATTTGCTTTGTTTATTTATTGTGGAACAAAAACAGTGGAATCATTGGGATGAATTTAATAAATTATCGATTATGAGGATGCTACTCCATCCGTTCCCAGTTTTATTCCTCCCCATGATACAAATGATATATTCGTTACTTTTATCTATATAATATTTAACTTGTTTCTTTTATCGTTATAGTTTGTTGTATTCAAATTGATAGATAAATTCCCTTTCAAATATATTAACCATGCCTACAATATATCGCAATGTGGTGTTTTTATCCGAAATCACAACCAATGAAACTGCAAAGGTTTGCTAGTGATAAAATACAGATAGATTCAGAATTGTTTCGATATTGTATTGCACCTCTGAGCTTTAACAGATGTCACATAGTTCAAACCATTCTGCATGAAATTCATTTATCGATTTACTAAGTATTTAATACCCTTTTCAGTCGTTCGAAATGAAGAATGTGAATGGGCACGTTGTCGCCCGCTGCCTGCTTTAGAAAGTCCCTTTCGTAGGTAAACCACCCACCATATGGCTGATCTGAAGAGCGGAAGAAAAAAGTACTTACTGGAAAAATACACCGAGTGGAAAAATCCCCCCCCCCCCCCCCCCCACCACAATCTTATGTTTTCAACGTAAAAACAATGTCTTTATCTGGGAAAATTCATACATTTATATCAACATGCTACACTTACTTGGTTCATAGGAAATCATGCGATTTATGCAATCGTCAAAGCTAAGTCTTTCACTATTGACAAATTCTCCACTTCCTTTAAAATGGAAAAACATTGACACAGCAATGTCTTTTGGATTTCGTATCACATGTACAATTTTCCCGCCATTTTTCAAATGTTTCATCGGGAGCCATCGGTAGGGCACGTGGGTATTGAGTGGCCTGGGTGACGTCATTGAGTTAATGACATCCAGATCATCCAATGCTTCCAGAAATACCGACTCTTTCCCCTCTTTGACATACTCTGCTTTCCCTCGTAATAGCATACCAACGATCTCCCATACCCAGTGGGAGCCTGTTCAAAAAAGGACTAATATACATCTCTTGAAAAAAAATCAAAAACTGTTTAGACAAGTCTAACATGAAGAGTGAATAACAATACCCTGAAAACTAACCAGATTTTGGGTAGGTTGTAACAATTACATCATCTGGACAGGTGTCAAGATCGCGAATTTCCTCAAACCTCTGTCTGGTATTGACTCGCAATGGCCTAAATGGAGGAATTGACATGCCATCAAAAATTACTTCTGACAATGCCTCCGTTGTGTCTTTTCCATTCATGATGAATCAGTAACAACATATACATAGGACTGAAGCTTCTCCTTCATAAAGAGAACCGATACCATGTACAAGGTATGACACTGCATTAATCAAAGGTATCTGTGTGTAAGCGCCTTCTAATGTGGATAGCTCTGTGCTGAAAGCATTGTCATATTGCATATGTAGTGTACTTACATTGCATGCATATGTGCGTCCAGATCAATGTTGATAATACTCATTGTCAGTGGTTCAGGGTTTTCGTGTTTACTATTGTCAATGTATTGATTCAGGGTTTTCGTGTTCACTCTTGTCAGTGTATTGATTCAGGGTTGAAGTGTTCACCATTGTCAGTATATTGATTCAGGGTTGCCATGTTCACCATTGTCAGTGTATTGGTTCAGGGTTGAAGTGTCCATTGTCAGTGTATTGATTCAGGGTTGAAGTGTTCATTGTCAGTGTATTGATTCAGGGTTGAAGTGTTCACCATTGTCAGTATATTGGTTCAGGGTTGAAGTGTTCATTGTCAGTGTATTGATTCAGGGTTGAAATGTTCACCATTGTCAGTGTATTGATTCAGGGTTGCCATGTTCACCATTGTCAGTGTATTGATTCAGGGTTTTCGTGTTTACTCTTGTCAATGTATTGATTCAGGGTTGAAGTGTTCACCATTGTCAGTATATTGGTTCAGGGTTGAAGTGTTCACCATTGTCAGTATATTGGTTCAGGGTTGAAGTGTTCATTGTCAGTGTATTGATTCAGGGTTGCCATGTTCACCATTGTCAGTGTATTGATTCAGGGTTGCCATGTTCACCATTGTCAGTGTATTGATTCAGGGTTGCCCTGTTCACCATTGTCAGTGTATTGATTCAGGGTTTTCGTGTTTACTCTTGTCAATGTATTGATTCAGGGTTGAAGTGTTCATCATTGTCAGTGTATTGGTTCAGGGTTAAAGTGTTCACCATTGTCAATGTATTGATTCAGGGTTGAAGTGTTCATCATTGTCAGTGTATTGGTTCAGGGTTAAAGTGTTCACCATTGTCAGTGTATTGATTCAGGGTTGAAGTGTTCATCATTGTCAGTGTATTGATTCAGGGTTGAAGTGTTCACCATTGTCAGTGTATTTATTATCGTCCTCAGTCTTGTCAGTGTATTGGGGTTTCCTTGTCAGTTTTTCAGATCTTACCCTAAAGACTCGCGATTCTCATTTCTAATGTCGAGTGTTTTTTCGAAGGAGCAGTCATCATATTTTCACTGGTGATGTTGTTACCATGGTGATGTAAAACATTTGGATAATTGACCGATTTTGCAGAAATCATTGGGATTCCATGATTCTTTTGTCCTCACATTCCCCATAATAGGTTTTATGTCAAAGTAAAAAAAAAAAAAAAAAACACCACACACACAATGAAACAGGTTTATTACTGACAAATCATTGGTTAATATCTATTCATTATCCCATTAAGTATTCTTACATCTCACAGAACAAAATAAGAGGACATCTTTGTGTGGAAAGGTTGTCTTTCTGTATTTCTCTATGCGATATGCTTATTTATTCATAGAAATTGATCTCATTGAAGTTCTATAGGACTCGAATTAATCTAGTAGGATTCAGGGAAACGCATGATCATAATTAGTTTAATCCCCAAACAAGCGACAGAAAATCCACTGAAACTATTATAATTTTTATAGATTATATTTGTCAGAACCAAGGGCCTCACCATCTTATTTATATTCTGCATGCTACATGTTTAAATTACGCTATGACAGGTGGTACATTTCTTCAAAATCATCTTCAGGTACAGAAAACTTTATTTCAGACTATTACAATTGAAATACTAGTATATTTCCCGAACAGATCAGAAGCCAGGGTCAATGTATACCCCGTGTCAGAATCTTAGTATTCTAGTTGTATCTGTACCCCGTGTCAGAATCTTAGTCTTCTAGTTGTATGTTTACCCCGTGTCAGAATCTTAGTATTCTAGTTGTATGTATACCTCGTGTCAGAATCTTAGTCTTCTAGTTGTATATATACCCCGTGTCAGATTCTTAGTATTCTAGTTGTATGTTTACCCCGTGTCAGAATCTTAGTATTCTAGTTGTATGTATACCTCGTGTCAGAATCTTAGTCTTCTAGTTGTATATATACCTCGTGTCAGAATCTTAGTCTTCTAGTTGTATATATACCCCGTGTCAGAATCTTAGTCTTCTAGTTGTATATATACCCCGTGTCAGAATCTTAGTATTCTAGTTGTATATCTACCCCGTGTCAGATTCTTAGTATTCTAGTTGTATGTTTACCCCGTGTCAGAATCTTAGTCTTCTAGTTGTATATATACCCCGTGTCAGATTCTTAGTATTCTAGTTGTATGTTTACCCCGTGTCAGAATCTTAGTATTCTAGTTGTATCTGTACCCCGTGTCAGAATCTTAGTATTCTAGTTGTATATATACCCGTGTCAGAATCTTAGTATTCTAGTTGTATATATACCCCTTGTCAGAATCTTAGTCTACTAGTTGTATCTGTACCCTGTCTCAGAATCTTAGTCTTCTAGTTCTACATGTATATCTGATACACAAATACTATGCCTTTGTCACCTTGAAAAGCTGATTAGACACCGCCTGGTATATCGTGTACTTTTAACATGTAATACTATGCTTTTGCTACCATTGCACGATTTTCACTCAGGCATCGGTGTCTGATTCTTTCTAAAATTTCAAACTCACTTGAGTGTTTACACTACGTTTATCAACACAATGCCCCCTCAACGTGTAAGGAGTCGCCTGACGACAGAACAACTGGGCAGATGTATTGGAATGCTTGACGCTGGCTATTCACAACATGACGTTGCAAATGCACTAAACGTCAGCCAGAGCGTTGTAAACAGGGCCTGGAACCGACAGCAAACTTTTGGTACAGCAGCACACCGACATGGGGGTGGTCGTCAGAGGTCGACAACCCAACGCCAAGACCATTTTGTGGCTCTTCAGGCACGACGCCATCCCTTCTGGACAGCAACCAGCCTACGTAACGACCTCCTGAACGCCTCGCGGGTGAATGTGTCCACTCAGACGATACGGAATCGGCTTCACAATGCAGGTCTCAACTCGAGAAGGGCATGTGTTCGAGTCCCTCTGACTGTCTGACACCGGTGGGAGCGATTGGACTGGGCTGAAGATCATGTCACTTGGACACTGAACGATTGGGTTCAAGTTCTGTTCACCGATGAGTCCAGGTATTGTTTGGACTTTACAGACAGGAGGCACCGAGTGTGGCGACGACAACGTGAACGTTTCCATGATGCCAACATCAGTGAACATGACCGTTATGGTGGTGGTTCCGTCATGGTCTGGGGTGGAATCAGCAGGGATGGAAAAACAGATCTTCATGTCCTGGAGAGAGGGACAATGACGGGGGTGCGGTACCGGGATGAGATCCTCGATGTTTACGTCAGACCCTACGCTGGTGCTGTTGGCCCTGAGTTCATCATGATGGATGATAACGCCCGTCCTCATCGCGCCAGGGTGGTGGAGCAGCACCTTCAGCAGGAGACAATTGTCCTTATGAACTGGCAAGCGCGCTCGCCGGACTTGAACCCGATTGAGCATGTATGGAAAATGCTGCAGGTTGCCCTTTCACGCCGTAGAGCACGACCCACGACTTTGGCAGAGCTCGGAAACGCCCTTGTGAAAAAGTGGAACAACCTTCCCATTGGAAACATCTGGGTGCTTATTGACAGCATGGCTCGACGTTGTCAAGCCGTTATTAATGCAAGGGGAGGCCATATCCGGTATTGACACTTCATCGACTAAGTATAATGATGGACTATCCCCAAAAACTGTGTAATTCTTTCTCTGGTTTGCTGTTAACTTTTTGTAATGAAATGCCTTTTGGTGTTGTTATCAGATTTCAAGCATTCCGTATTGATAAAAGTTCATGCCGTTCATGAATTTTGATCATAACCTGAGTAAACACGTTTCTGAGTCAAATTTATGTCTTTTGTTATGTTAGTGGTAAATTACACACATATAACCTAGTGATCCTTATCAAATTTTGAGTAGTATATATATATATATATATATATATATATATATATATATATATATATATATATATCTCAAAAGAAATAGAATAAACAGTACACAAAGTTAAATTTTTAACGCAAGCGCTTTCATTTTATAATCCTGAAGCGTTACATTGATATCTTATACCGGACACTGTGATTTAAAATAAAAAACAATTTCGATATAATATATATATATATATATATATATATATATATATATATATATATATATACATTGTGTATATATATAAAATTCTGCCCTTCCCGAAAAGGTGATAGATTAATGTTTTAATGTCTTCTTACATTCTCAGCGTCATGAGAAAGCTTTGGATTGGCATTACGTTCTTTGGACTGACTGCAGGCCTTTGTCTTTTTATTTTTTTTATTTTGAAAGAAGTCCGCTGGATAACCAAGTCACAGAAACCATGCAAAATACGTACAACTCGTTTATGATCAAGTTCGATGCGAACTCTGATGATTCCTACACAGTGGACCAGTCTGTGAACAAAGTCATAAGACACAGACTCGAAGATTGGAAATAATATCAATGTTGAGACGATCGGTCAATTGCCGACAAGGGACACAGAACTAACTTCCAAAGATTTGAACAATATCAGAAAGTGTATGAGCACCAGCAAACAAGATCCCACAGAGATTACCGGTACTTTGTTGGAGGTGACCACAGGAGATTACAAAATATTGTAGAACTCTCCATAGATATCAGAATGACAAAGGAATTATAATAGAGGCATGCGGGAACTGGGGCTGGTATGCCGGGAATTTCACAGCTCTATAACACGAACTATATTATTTTGGATCCATGTGCAGGTATTCTAAACCTGGAGGAAAATAATGCGTGCGCAACGACAAAGTTTTCCAAGAAGAATGGAACCGTTTCTATTTATATTATAGACTTCTTAACATATTTAGGTGATCCATTTAATACACTTTTTTACGTTTATCAATACCTCTCTCTACAGTTTTAGTAAAACAATCAAACATAACAAAGTGCAATTTTGAAAAGAAAATACATTCTTCTTTACTACTTTAAACGTGATGCTAGAGATTTAATCTTATTCCAGATTTCAGGAGTTGGAGTTTACGAACTTGATCCAATGACAATGAATTGTGAAGGCTGTGAGTATGAAGTACTAGAGACACTAATGCGATCCAACATGAATTCGCAATACCCAGTGGGTCACACATACCAATATCAGCATTCAGGGCCCATGGCGGCGTTACTGTTGCATTCAGGAACTTCTTAAACGAACACATCGGTCAACATACCAGTGCAAGTTTTACCTGGGAGAATTGGAGACGGAATAATGTTACTTAAAATTCCATCCAGTTTCTAAAATGCTGCTATAAAGCCGCATTGCACTTTGGTGTTAGTCAAGCACATCGAGAAATTTGATACGATTTGTTATGGCGTCTTGTTTTCTCTATTTCATAAAAAAAGAAAAGCTATTTCTCCCAATGGCAACTTTATGAGAGAAATACATAAAATTAAGTTCAGGCAGTTTTCATATCATCAGTGACAGAATCTTCGTTCGTCGTCCTACATTGTTTACATAACCGTGTCACTGTCCCATCTTTTAAAGCTACCCAGATCGTTGTATTTTGATTGTCATACGTCACTGTGGTTATTGGACCATGTGCAGTATCTATTTCGGAAATGAATTCTTTGTTTATATCTTTCAAACTTTTCACCATCAACTGCGGAAAGATTTTGTTTCCCACAAAGAGAGTCTCGCCATGACCACAAACGCAGTTAGAGGGCATGAAGTCTTCCGTGTAATCCACGACGTGACTGGAACGACCATTGTCGTCATTCATGTCAACTAAATCAACCCCCAGTTCCAAACTTGTCACTACAAACCTTCCTTCACACACAGGGTCTACATATATTGGTGATTTCATATTTTCTCGTAAGGTATATTTTTTCAGTAGACGACATTCAAAATTGTGTCCTATACCATAAGATTCTATTACGGAGTCCTTGACATTACAGACAAACAACGTGCTTTCACGGATGGCAAGACCCCTTGGATAAGTGTCCTTTATGCAGTTTCTATCAAACAATACCGAATTTTTCCTTTCTTTGTAAAGTCTGATAAATCCCGGAGTCTCGCCTGCAAAGAAAAAATAGTTTCAGTGTTGTCAGTTTCTTTGTTTACAGCCTTTCCAGTGCTCTAGTATAGCATACCTAATATGCTAGTCAGAGTGTATATATATATATATATATATATATATATATATATATATATATATATATATATACATAATTATTGCTTACTTACTAGATAACTCTCCGGGATCCGACACCAACAGATACAACCCTTTCTTTTTGCTCCCTGATATAACATCGTATGGTCCTATTAGTTTATCTCGGAATTCCCAGATCATTTTACCTTCGAATGAAAACCGAATACACTTTGTCGACGAATGACTGACCACGACTAGTGTCTCTCTGTCCAGAACACGCATACCTAAAATGAGAATTTCTATAAACGGTTACACAGCTTATAAGAACCAGCTTCAGCTCCGCATTTGTAATTACTATTCATCACTATTGCATGGGTTTGTTTTTCTTCCTGCTAATCAGTGAGCAATAAAGTCAAGAAGGGAATATTGCATACAACAAACATTGAGAGTCCTCGGTCACTTACAGGTTACACGCACACGAGAGTCGAAGGAGCTCGTTTGTTCGTACTGGCAGGGAACGTCACAGGCTACTTGTGCTGATTTATCCTGAAACACTTGAACAAGTCAGTGACTAATGAAATCAAAATCACATTTTTTTTTCTAATTAATATAGACACATTAACAAATGCATTGAATCGAAATAAAATAATATGTTTACATGTGTATTCCAAAATGACGGATGATTTTACGTGTGCTTTACAGATTCAAGGACCCTGCAGAATGAAATTTGATAAACATAAATGCACTGATGTGACAAACTTAAGATTTCCTTACCAAAATTTCGTTTCTTCTTGGGGTAATCTGAATCTCTCCATAAGGTGTCTCGTGTAAACAGTTAAGCGTTGACTCAGTGTGCCTAAAGTGTATATTTACGTCTTCCACAGGTCGTTCATAAGCCCAGGGAACTTTAAGTTGGTTCCACATATGTTTAATACTGGCGTGTTCACGTATTATATCCATCGAGTTTCCGAAATATGGAATAGAATCAATTAGTTTACACCTTTCTAGTAAGGCGTTTAAATGCAAAGAGCGTTTCTCGAAAAGTTCCACGGAATGATTTCCCAATTCTTGTTCTCGTGCTCGCATTTTCAATCCGAAATTGTTCAGCAAGTAGCCTTTCTTCCTTTCTAGATCTCTGCACACCTCAATGTGCCATTTATTTATCTTATTTGTGCCGTGAGCCAGTTCAGTTTTCAGGATTGATTCCTCTTGAAAAAGCTTTTCTTTCTCAAATATTTGTTCGCGTATGTATTTTTCGGCTTGTGTTTTAATTTCATTTAATTCGCCCTCCGTATGTTCTGTAATCTTGGATAGATACTCGTGAGTATGGCCTTTATGTTTCAGTAAACTACATTGCTCACACACAGGACAGTCACAGACCAAACACCAGAGCGTTAAGGTTCTATTGGGGTGTACGTCACAGAACTCCAGATCTTTCCCTCGCACGAGAAGTACATCGGAGACATTGGTGACTTCATCAATACTTCCTGTTTCTGTACATACGTGAGGTTCTGCTGCGGTCGAACGCTCGTGAACTTTTGCACAATTCTTACAGAGTGAATAAGAACAGTTGTAGCAGAAATGTGTAGCAGATACAGTTTCATGTTCGTCACAAAAAGGATGTTTTTTAATGAAGCCATACAAGGCGGTGGCCTCGTCAAGTATTCGAACCAACTTCTCAATATGACTGTTGGGCGTCACTTTACTTCCGGGCATTTTCTGATCACAAACTGGACAAGTGATAGGATCACAAGTTTCGGTCACGAAATTGTCCACACAGTATCTGCACAAAATGTCGCCACATTCTAAGGTGAAAGGCTCCACCAATTTTCGGAAGCAAGATTTGCAAGTACACAAATTCTTCAGGTAGCCCTCACAACGAAATGAGCTGTATATTAAATGAAAATGAATACACACTGCATTTATTTATGTCAGGTGGTTTTTCATTTGTTATATCTGTCAGTAAAACTATATTGAACATATGTGTACGTTAATAAATCTATACAACACTAGTAATTACATGTCCTTTGATCTCAGAAATATTCATGAAATGATCTAGCGCATCTTACCTGTCCATTTTCCTTTAATTCCTTCCTTTTTGTACATATTTTGCTCAGGTTGGTAGATGAAGCAGGAAGCAATATGCTAAGCATTCCTTTACATGGTACGGTGATTATTGTATGGCATTTCAGAAAAAATAATTCGTTTTATAACCTCCTATTTCACATCAACACATAAAATTTTATATCACTGTCGACAGAAATGTCGTTTTTACGTACATTTGTGATTTTGGGACGTTCCCTTCTCTCTCCAGGATGAACAACACTAAAGAATGTATACAGTATAACTTACCCATACACCAAGTGAACCTGAAACTTAATCAGATCAGTGTCGCGTGTACCTTTAAACGGGACGGACGGAGTGAGACAGGGCTTGTCATGATTAATATGGCAGTCTTCAGTGGCGGATTAAGGGGGTGGGTAGGGGGTCGGACACACACACACACACCCGCCCGCTTTTTTTGCCCGCTTTTTTTTTTTATAGTGATAGCTATGCATCAAAGCGAGAGGGAACGAGAATTTCAGACTGAAATGCATTGAAATGAATCATTTTGAATAAGTCAAGTTTATTTTCTCTCTCCCCCCCCCCCCCCCGTGAGGTCTAGATCCGCCACTGGTCGTACAGGGAATTATACTACAAGTATTTCTTAATATGCAGTACGTACTTTCTGATAGTGTCACTTATAAATCCAGTCGTCCGTGTTTGCCCAACTTTCTATTTTGTATTGTTTATAGGAGTTATAAGGTTGAGGACTGTTCGGTGTCTTCACCTTTCATTTTACATTTATCATCAAATATGAATAGTTATTCTTTTCACGAGAATAAAGATATCAGACAAATAAAACCAAGATGAGTTTAAGGATTTCATATCTGAAATGGGACCGCCATCAAGTTACAATGAAATGAGATAAAAATAAAACAATATCAGAACTACAATTCATTTAAGGAAGTTAGCTCCTGAGCTTTAGAGTACAACTGCGCAGAATGCTACAACTAAGTACATGTATTTGCTGGTTCAATACTGATCCCATTGGTGCAAACATATTACACATCTATTGCTGAACCCTATCCAGTTGAAAATTTTTGTGTCAATTCAAATTTTGAAAGGGTTTGACAGGGACTATATTTTGTGGCGGAAGGATTCACTAATCAAAAAGTTCTAATTCTGCATGATATTACAGTTTCTGTTTCATCCAATGTATCGTCTATTTTTATACCCCTATACGTGTATTTCAGTTTTATAATTTATGATACAGGTAGTTGAGACTTGGAACTAGTTCAAATGTTGTAATTTATTAACTTGGTTGATATATTTTTCCAACGAGAAAACCGATTCTTAAAAAAAGTTTTAATAAATTTACTCGAAATTTTATATAAAAATTCAGTATTTTCGCCAATAATTCAAAAATTTGATCTCCAACCCCCACTTTTTAAAATTGCATTTTAAATTGGAAGACCGGACCTTGAAAATTATGTAAAATTTTAGAAATTGACATTACTCCTAATATGTCCTTTTAAACTCTCAATTTTGATATCATGAAGTTTTTCGAATATCAAGTGTAGAAAGGTCATTATTTATTTCCTTCACTAATATTAATTTCTTTTTTCATCTGAAGTGTTAGAGGACATGATTATGTATCTATTTTATGTAATGATTGATTTGTGTTGCTTATGTTGTGTTGACACTAACAGAAAAATCAAGTTTAATTGAATAAATTTTAAGTGCAAAAAGGTCATGTTTAGAACACTATTAGCTCAATAACAAGCGTTGCGACCCCAGTCTTTCTTTTTAATTTCCTAATTCTCCTTCAATGCAGAAATCAAAAATACACTTCCCAAAAAATTGACATTACTCCAAATGTCAGGTGCGAACGTCTTTAAGATATGACTTTAACCAGGGTGGGTGTAAATGTAGTCCGGGACATAGTCCCTCAATGTCCGATATTGATGTTCGCTGATTTATCGTTATACGTTGGTTTTTCCTTGAAATATCTTACTAAATATGTTTTAAGACGATCACCAAGAATCTTCATTTTGACTTTGGTGTATGGAAATTGCCTAATCATTTAATAAATGGCTTTTATTTATTCTTTAGGGTGTAAAAGTAGTCCCGAAATTTTTACGAAGAAAACGCATTTCTGGTTTTTGTTTCTCCTCGTTTATGGGTAACACATTTAAAATCTTTAAGTATTGTGCCCTGTTGATAATCCCAAGACACCGTTATTTCTGATTATTTTATATGATTACACTGATTAAACGCTTTTTTATCCCTGTTTTCCCTCAGGACAACTACATTTACACCCACCCCTTTAACCATCGTCACAATTAGCCCCGCCTATTGCCTCCGTTTACACTACGTCAAATGTCGTGGCTGTGTGATAAAAAAAAATCCTCAACTTCCTCAATATTCATGTTCATTAGTCAACCAATCGGTGAGCTTCCATGATTTTTTGATGGAAAGAAATTCTTCGGATGTCATTGCGTGCTCGTAGCGGATTAATCCGAGAATTGCCGATTGATAACAAACAGGACACTTTTTAGGTGTTGTAACTAATGGACGCTTCTTTGTTGACTTAACCGGTGCAATAAATTTACCATATAATATGCGTAACCACCGCCGCTTTCTTTATAGATAATCGTCCGATCAACTCTAGTCTTTCAGATTTCAACACATCCACTTTAACCCGAATTTCCTCATCAAGTTTGAGAATACGATTAAGTTTATTAACACCTAATTTACAAGCGTAACCATGATTTGTTAATGCGAATTTCATTTAATAAATACTTATAAACTTTACTTGCTTTTATGAATAGGGATCTGTAGCCTTTTTTGTCCGTTATCACTTGTAAACAAATACTGCACGTTTTAGTTTGGGTGTAGCCATTAAAATATCGGAAATCTGTTATTGTAACTGTAATTGGTCAAAGAAATTATTGCGTCATTTCATAAACAGTCATGAAAATCGGGAGTTTCGCTGATCATGCAGCCACTGTTTGAGGTAGGGTAGGTACTACCGGACTCGGTAACCGTGGCTAGAGACGAAGGACTTTAACATAAAATTCAAGCAGTTATACTCGGTAAACAGGGTATAGTTTCAAGATATTTTAAATCATGGCCCCTGGGGGGGGGGGGGGGTCAGAAAAGGTTCACAATACTAAGGCGGGACACACTGAAAAAATCAAGAATGGGAAAAATCCTTTCTTCTCAAGATAATGTGGCAATCCCGGGATCAGAATGGAGAGAGAATATGTGTGCACATTTTTACATAGGGTAATAATTGGTAGAGTCGATCTTTTTTCTTTTTTTATCTTATTGTAAATGAGTTAATGGGCTGAAAGTCATCAAACATTAAACTCGTCTGAGGAAATATTTCATACAATGTTTCATGAAAAAGCAATAGAGCATATGTAAGTTTTGGTCAAGAACCGTATACGTCCGAAATACGACAGAGGAAATTCGGACAAAAGCGACGATCACAAACGTGGAGCAAAGACACTACTGACTAAATGTAGTATGAATTTATCAAAACCCTGATTAGAATACATAGCAAGCTGGAAGGAAAACATCCGGTAATATACACAATACTAAGGCGGGACACACTGAAAAAATCAAGAATGGGAAAAATCCTTTCTTCTCAAGATAATGTGGCAATCCCGGGATCAGAATGGAGAGACAATATGTGTGCACATTTTTACATAGGGTAATAATTGGTAGAGTCGATCTTTTTTTTTTTTTTTATCTTATTGTAAATGAGTTAATGGGCTGAAAGTCATCAAACATTAAACTCGTCTGAGGAAATATTTCATACAATGTTTCATGAAAAAGCAATAGAGCATATGTAAGTTTTGGTCAAGAACCGTATACGTCCGAAATACGACAGAGGAAATTCGGACAAAAGCGACGATCACAAACGTGGAGCAAAGACACTACTGACTAAATGTAGTATGAATTTATCAAAACCCTGATTAGAATACATAGCAAGCTGGAAGGAAAACATCCGGTAATATACACGTTTGCACAGAGATTGTTATCTGTCAATGCCTGACAAACTTTCAAAACCAATTAATATGGCCTTTATTAAGTTCTAATTAGAGGAATTTCAGATTGGACAAAATACCAATTAATGGTCAAGAGTTTATGGATGGTAAATGAGGTGGCTTCCTAAACCATATTACTTTATACGGCATGCGCATGTTATATACTTGTTAAAGATAGGGGCTTTTAAAAATTTTCTTTTATGAATTATACAAGTTGTATTTTTTAAAACAGAATGACAAAATAACTATTTAGAAAAACTTAACCGCATCTGGAAAAGAATTCGGCATAATGTGTATCACCATATAAGGTGCCCAGAGTTATCGTTCCTTGCACTCACATATACTCCTGTCAACGTCTCAAAATTAGCAGTGTTATTCCATTTGTGAATCCACGAATCACTTAATAAAATATCAGGAAAATGACAAGCAATTTATTGTAATGTTTAGCTCACCTGAGCTCAAGTGAGCTATTCTGATCACGGGTTGTCCGTGGTCTATCTCTCCATCCGTCTGTCTGTAAACTTTTCACATGTTCACCATCTCCAGAACCACTGGGCCAATTTCAGTCAAACTTGGTACACATCATCCATGAGTGAAGGGGATTTAAGTTCGATCAAATGAAGGACCATATCCCCTTCAAAGGGTAGATAATCACGAAAATGCAAAAATAGGGTGGGGTCATTTAAAAATCTTCAAAAGAACAACTGGTCCAGAAAAGCTGAAAATATTAAATCTTCTTGACATAGTGCAGATTCAAGTTTCTTCAAATCATGGTCCTCAGGGGTAGGGTGGGGCCACAATAGGGGATCAAAGTTTTACATGCGTTTATATAGGGAAAGTCTTTAAGAATCTTCTCGAGAACCACTGGGCCAGAAAAGTTCAAATTATATGAAAGCTTCCTGACATAGTGGTGATCCAAGTTTGTGACAATTCCTGGTCCCCGGGGGTAGGGCGTAGCAACAATGGAGGATCAAAGTGTTATGTGCTGATATATGGAAAACATCTTTTAAAAAATCTCTTGAGCTATGGCTTTCATATTTTGTATATACATATTTTACAAAAAGACCTTTCATGCCATGCAGTGGTGTGTGATCTTGTGATATAGACCTGGAAATTTGACTACTTTTAATAAAAGAGTTTGACCAACTTTTAAGAAAAAATAACCTATTGAATATATTCGGAACTATTTTAGGTGTGGATTTCATATTTTGTATATGGCAAGATCTTGCACGACGTTTGATCTTTTGACCTTGGAGTTTGACCTACTTCAAAAAAAAATCCTCGACCTATTCAATATATCCTGAACTATTTAAGATAGGGCTTTCATATTTTGTATACATGTCTAGGTTTGGTATGGCAAGATCTTTATATCATACCATGATCAATGACATTGTGACCTTGGTCTTATCCAGAGCAGCAAGATCATGTTAGCCATATCGGTGTTGAAGCATCTCTGTGCTATGTGAATTCATTTTCAGATATGTTGTGATCCTTTGGCGCTAGGTTGGGGCCACAATATGGGGTCAAACTTTTTCATAGAAATAAAGATTGATAAAATAATCTTTTAAAAAACACAACAGCTAAAAAATGATGGGCCAAGGTGAGCAATGTGGCCCATTGGCCTCTTGTTTTATTCCCCACGACAATGCATATCTATCTATATAGAGCATTCAAACAATATCCGCATCCCAACACAGCCCAATGCTTCTTGTGTCACAGAAAGATTTGATATATGTAATATTGATTTATTTACGCATATTTTTGCAACTGAAGTTGGAAACCATATTTTATTTGAGCATTTTTACCGTTTTGCAAGAAACTTGAGAAAAAAAACACAACCTTTTTGACTTTGACAGAGATATATGTGAGTGTAAGGAACGATAACTCTGGGTAGAGATTGACAGAAGTTTTGTCTTTGATGTTTTTACAAATGATAGCCACTTAATCAAGAATGCGTTGTGATCAATGTGCGTAGGGATCTTGATGAATATAGTACGTCTATCTTAATGTCTTGGAAGTCTTTAAAAAAATAAGACTGTAATTTTTCTTCTTCATATAGATAGTTAAAACTGCAATGTTTCACGCCCGGCATACTTTTCATGTATGGCGCTAATTATGAATTATGTCGACGTGAAGGTCGCAGTTCATACCTTCATGCACTTTCGGAAATAAATTCTTTTATGACAGCTGCCATGTACTGTTGTTATGCAGGACCTGCTGATAAGATGGTGGATGTAGTGGAAGGTAAGAATGAAACCATTGTCAACCGAGGTGCAGCCTCCTTAATTTATGTGGAAACGAAAGTGGTCAGTCGTAGATTCAGTTGATGCCAAGTGGAATGCTTGTCAGAATTCAATAAAGATATTTTCCAACCTGCAGAAATTATAAATTTCCATAATTCGGCTGCTCCTTACCCGTTAAAGCGGAAAGGTCCTTTTCATTTCAACACGTACTTATAAAGATGTACTTACGTTCCACAATGGGCAAACTTAAGAGACTTTCTGAAGTATCATTAATGAATGATTATTACCAATATCAAACTGTTCCACAATGGCCAAAAAGAGACGTTCTGGAGTGGCATTAATAAATGTTTACTCCCATTATCTAACAAAGAGATCCATTTACATGCATCCGAAAAGAATCAATTGAACTAGTTTAGGGGAAATATCAAATGATCAATGTCGGATCAAAATATAATATGATATTAAATTATATTTAAGGGGCAGGGGTTCAAAATTCCTGCAAGTTTATGCAATCCGACATCGATTTTCATGTACACTGATTATTATTTTCAACATCATTTAATTTCGTCTTTAAAAGGGGGGGGGGGTGTTGTTGATGAAGACTATGTGAATTTAGTTTTTTGTCAGACATTTAAACATTGAAAATTCATTTGTCATTTTTAATTCTTTTCTAAAGGATGTTTTAATCGGTATCATGGTATCAACAAATCCTCTGGTTCTCCCCTCCCCCTGAAAATCTTCTAGATTCGCGTTTTCTTTCTTTCTTTCCTCCAGATGGAGATTCTTACAAGTACAATAGTAGTGCATTAATCAAGACATGTGAAAAATAATATAAGGAATACAAGTAATTACAATGGAAGAGAGGAAGAATACAAAAATACCTAATGAACAGGTTACAAGCATACAATATTTAGGTACAGTGTAACTCCAAGTTTGTTATAATCCTTTGCTGCTGCATCTCTTATAAAACGAAAGTTCAGAAGATGTAGTTCCGGAATGTCAAAATCAGGCAAGTTTGAGATCATGCTTCTTGCGCCGGGGATAAATAAATACAAGTCGTATTGGGACAACCCACATAGGTCGGCAGCCAGAGAAATATCAAAGTCTTCAATTAGAGTTTCCCACCAGGCGTCGCGATATAGGGTTGTTTCAGAACAGGTAGTTGATACATGTACTTGCTCAAACACATTCGTGAAAGGCCTCGCGCACAGTGAGCAAATTTCGGGTGGTGTATCCAGAAGAGTCCATAATTTTACAATAAACTTGCACAGAAGAATCTCGTTATTATTGTGCGGAATATTCCATAACAGAGTTGGTGATTTTCCATCGCAAAGAATGATAAATCGGGCAAAGTCAGGATCAGCACGCATGCGTTGTCGTCTGGAATCGGGATGGTAAGTGATGACAGAGGATTTAACAGATCTTTTCCACTCTGATTTTGAGGAGAAGGCACCGCTTTCAAGATATCGAGTTAAAGCGGGATACAAATTATATTTGGTCATAATGTCCGGAATAAACCCGCGATGTTTGGCACAAGGGTTCATCACATACGAGAATAGACGAGTGAGGAAAATGCGCTTTGTGAGATAATTAGTGTCCAGTTCACAAAGACGTCCAAAAAATTGCAGTTTCTTGATGTCAATCTCCGCAGTAATAGGAAGCAGACCCAGTAAGCTTTCACACATATCCGATTTGGTTTGCTGATGAAGACCCATTGCATGTTTTGCAATAAAATGTTGGAATGTATTGAGGGTTTTGACATCTTTTCGTCGTAGGTCGCACCAGAGTTCGCATCGATATAATACAGAGGGGAGAACTACCTTCTGATATAGCTTGGAGATAGTGATTGGGTTTAGCTCTTCGGATGTTTTTAGTGCAAAATATGTTTGGCGTCCTTTCATGCAAGCATTCGAAGTTCTGCTACTGGGATCAAATGTGGAATTCAGTAAAATTCCCAGGTGCGTGTATTCTTTGGAAGAGTGAATAACATTCTTGCCTAGGTGTAAAGATAATGTGTCCGTATGATAATGTGTCCGTATGATTTGCCCTTTTTGGATAAAAATAGAGTATATTGGATTTGTTTGCATTGAATGTAAAACGCCATTTTGTTGAATACTCGTATATTTTGCGTAGAATTTTCTGTAATTCATGCGGGGTGAGCGCAACACAACAAATGTCATCCGCAAGCGTTGGATTAGAGCTTGTGATACTGAAAATACCGGTATTTGTACACAGATTTTGAATTTCGTGCAGCAAGTCGTCGATAAATACAAGGTAGAGAAATATTGACAAAACACCACCCTGTCTAACGCCTTGTGAAATTGGAAACCAATCAGAACTGACTTGGTTAACAAAGACAGAGAACGATGTATTTACATGACAATCGTTTGTTAGACTCCATATACGACCCGAAATCCCAAACATGTGTAGTTTGCACATTAGACCATGTCACCATACAGTGTCAAATGCCTTCTGTGTTTCAAGAAAGGCTACAAGGACGGGACTCCCATGTTCTATATTGTGGTAAACCGTCTCTTGAAGGTTGAAGATTAATATACAAAATATACTAATACACTAATATACAAAAATTTGGGTGTATAACAGCGTCTGTTATACACCCAAATTTTTGTTGAAAATCTTGCTGTTGTTGATTTGGAAAATTTACCATAGGCTGGATATAAGTCCGAATTCGGGTTAGCAACAACTTTTCAAAGATTTTAAGGAGGCATCGAAGAAGGGCTATGGGTCTGTAACTGTACTGGCCAAGTAGGAAATGAAGTAGGAAACAACTTGTAAATGCGTTTAACGACGATTTACTACAAAAAATACAAAGAAAATATACAATAAATACAAGATATTTCAGATTAAATCACACATGATAACACATCCTAGCAAATCAATTATAATGTATTACATGTACTAGAAAATAACAGATACTGCAGTATGGATAAGAAAAATTGCGGACATAATGTAAACAAAAGAGGCATAACTCTAGATTATCACAGATCAAGAATGGAAAACATGGTGAAAATGGAGTTATCTCCCGTACATGATAAATGTGCACGTATCTAGCGATATCACATACATGTCAATAATATTACCCGACTTCCTAATTGCATTATAAATAATGAACTTGAATGTAATTGCACAAATACTAAAAGCAATTACTTTACACTGCAATTACTAAGTATGCAAAATTTACCGAGATACCATCTTCGCTAGCCAAGGGTGACGATACACGGTGTTCCTCTTTCAAGAAAGAGGAACACCGTGTATCGTCACCCTTGGCTAGCGAAGATGCCGAGATACATAAATGCACAATTTATTCCTAAATAAAAACAATAATACACTCACCAATTCAGAAGTTTCCTCCAATGAACATAATTATTGGTACAAAGCTGACTGGTAAGTTAACTAGTAAAATTTGACTGGAAAACTGGTAATGCAGGTATGGCACTTGCCGCGTCCTGCCATAATAGAATCACGGGCTCGACACATAAAAATATTGTGCCCCAAAAATGATGACATCACATCACAACTCCAGAGAGAGCACTAATTAACGAAATGGCCGTAACAGTAACTGTCGGGGGACTTCCTTGGTTTGTTACTACCTTTATAGATGGGAATGATCAAGTCTTTTTTCCAACATGATAGAATTCGTCCTATTTCTGTAACAGGGTTTCTGTCGAATTAAACAACAAAGTCCTGTATAGGTTCTTAGATGTCGATCACCTCCATTTTATTGCCAGAATCTAAGCTTTAGATATATATGTATGTGTATGACACTCTGAAACATATCAAACAAATAATTATATTTACAATCATATACATCAAAGTATTACTTATTTACACAAATTACTTCTTTGAAATATATGTTACCATATGATATTATAAAAGCTTAAAAACACTGATACTATATATTTATGATATTCTATAATGACTATACAGACATTATTCATTATAATCATAAAATATATCATGAACACCGTCATACCATTCTATGGGAATAAGTGATGTGGCAATAATCCCTCATTTAACAAAAATGTCCATGGAGATTGACTGTAAATTATGAAGTTTACATAAATAAACTTGCATCATAAAAATATCAAACATGTATTTTAAAAATACAGTATACCAAATCTGTGAAACACATAAATTTAACTTATTTCAAGCTAACTGATTTATGCCTCACAAAATATCATTCTCACTGTGCAAGTGCTATGGAATTAAATCTACCAAATTATTAAGTTTACTGCAAATTAGAAATAATATTAACTGTAAATTATGAAGTTTACATAAATAAACTTGCATCATAAAAATATCAAACATGTATTTTAAAAATACAGTATACCAAATCTGTGAAACACATAAATTTAACTTATTTCAAGCTAACTGATTTATGCCTCACAAAATATCATTCTCACTGTGCAAGTGCTATGGAATTAAATCTACCAAATTATTAAATTTACTGCAAATTAGAAATAATATTAAAGTTAGAAAATAAGCTTACCTTGTTAAAGAAATTATCAGTCAACAGTCAAATATCTGTCATATATTTTCACCAACTTCTCTATAAACCAACTAGACAAAGAATGACTGAACACCACCAAGAACTTTTGGAGGGAAAAAGAACTGACCAATAAAACACCAGCTAACAACACTAAAACCAATAGGAACTTCGAACACTTTCAAACATATTTACAAAAGTTTAATTATAATGACCTAAGGCAAAATTCAATAAATCAGAACAGGTACTGCCTGTTCTACTTGGATGAGCATAAAACACATCTCAATGTAGTGGTTATTCAGATAATGTTTAATTTGAAATCTATATACAAATTGGTGTAGATTTATTAATTTAAATCAATTAATAAACACTATTACATTTCTATGGCAGCATTGAAAAGGTAGGTGATGCATTTACCTAACTGAATACCACCATAGATGAAATGTTCGTTCTGAATACTGTCAAGACCGGGGGCTTTTCTTCGTTTGAGATCACGGGGGATTTGGCATATTTCGTCGACGGTCACAGAACCACCAGGAAAAGTTGCAGAACAGGATATAAGACTACTTTCCAAATTACTATATGATGTTTCGATGTCGTTAAAGAAGTCCGAATCGAAGTATCACAGTTTCTTTTGGATTGCGGATATTATAAAAATGCTTTGCAAAAGCTAAAGTTACACCCGACGGGTCGTCGTACGAACTACCGTTGACTTCTATCACTGGGTATGTACGTGTGTTCCGTGGACGCAAACATTTTATTAATTTCCAGAAGAGTCGAACATCACATTCTGAAGCTTCGTTTATATCTTTAAACGTATTGGACATATAACGTTCATGCTCCGCATTGAGTTCATTGCGAAAGTTTCGTTTAGCATGCTTGTAATTTTTGTAAGAAGCATGATTCATACCACGGGGGCGTCCTTCGCACAACCAAATGTTTCGTAAACGACGCTCCGTATCATGCAATTGTTTAATTCGTGACGTCCACTCGGGCTTCAAAAAGTGTTTGTATCTATGTTGTCATTTTTTAATTTGTTACAGCAATGAATTTTTTCAAAACAAACAGCACACCAAACACAATATGCGCATTTCTTTCAGACTTTATCGAACTTGCGATTATATTGCCATTCCTTTCATTTTTCATTCCTTAGAAGAAAGGGGACTTCTGTTTCGAAAGTAAAGCGAGAAAATTTGTTAAAGCTATATGAGGCAGTAGCAAAGCTGAATTGACCAGATGACCCCGACATCTGTTTCGATCACCCACTATCGATACGTGATATTCTTAAGCGAGTTTGACTGTCGAATAACTAACCTTTACGCTCTACGATATTTTCATTTATTTGTTATATAAAACAGCAAACTATGACCAGAGGAAATTGAAAGCATACAAATCTTGTGAAGATTAAAGACTTTCTTCGATGGTTATGTTGAGCAGTTGGAAATGAAAGAACAAGTGCGGGTAATCAAATATGAAAAACGACTATTCATAAACCGACCCACAAAAAATATTTAAAATATAACACTAAAAGTAACATCTGTCATCAATCTTGAGTGAATTCTTCATATCTTCTCAAAATTGTATAATGATAACATTAATTATCAAAGTTTGGTGAAGTTTTTAAAATAGGAAACTTGTAATGAATAGAGCCTTCGTATAAATATGACTGAACTTATAGTGAAATTGAAAGTGAAGATACCTCAGAATGATAGTCCAGTCAACATGTTTTTGATCTAAAACAAATTGTAACTGAATTTTTTATGATAAAGATATCAATAAGCATACGGTACTCCACAAGAAAAATTGGGGAAAATCGGACGAGCATCAGCGGTTTAAATAACAGTATACGACAAGATGACTTTCATTTTATATCTGGAATGCCGCACCATACTGAATAGCATGATGTCATTTTCTGTTTTCATACGTCAAGAAGAAAGTGCATGTACGGTAAGCTAAGTAAAGAACCATTTCAAATAAATATATAATTTTTTACGAGAATAATTACATTTTCAACAAGAGGTTCAAAACGGGAAGAAGAATATTATTGTTTGTAACGTTTTACCAGTTGAATAAAATACGCTCCGATCCAAGTAGGCCCAACTGTTAGGCTGGCGTCTTTTATTCAAATGTGTGGGGGTGGGGGGGGGGGGGGGGGGGGGCATGAATCTAGCCTATTATCAATCGTTTTAAATACAGATATTTGTTAAAGATATAAACGGAAAATACAAAAATTAATGCGAAATTGTCATTGATTTTGTTATAAGATCACATGTTTGGGGGAAATCCTTGTGGCAGAAAAAATCTATGGAATGCCGTTTTGGTAAAATTAGTCGATTTTATGAGTTACTAATTTTCACTTGTAGGTTGAAATATTTGATTGATTTGCCATTGAAATGATGACCGTCAATGTGACATGGTTATGGATTGGACATTTTTTTTCTTCTTTGAAATAGATAAGGTATTGATGAATTATCATAAATATTTCAATATGGAACAATTTACGTTTGTTTCTCCCAATTATTTAGATTATAGACTTGCTTGCGAACAATGTGGTTAAATGTTTTTACCAAGAAAATGAATCAAATATTCTTTAAGTTGCAGTGTGTCAATACACACATATATTCAAGCATCTTAAGAATTGAAAGTACAGAAATAAAAGTTTTATTATAAGTATTATTTGGAAGGAAAGAAACATTAAACATTTCAATATATTAAATTCTAGGTTTGACAGCCCTCCTAAAAGACCGATAATTGTCCAGTTGGCTGGAACAACGTGACAGAAAACGAAGAGAGTGTGAAAATATGGGGAAAAGGAGCTCTAAGAATAAACGAATTTAGTGTAGAGAAAAATGTTGTTATACAGGCGGCAGAAGGCCATTTAGTCCACAATACATGTCCAAGAGATTTTACCAACTTGAAATCGTTTAAAATTGAAATTAAACAAGATACAGGCTCAGCAGAAAATGTTTCCCGACCAGTCATTCGATCAATGTCTGAAAATTTGGATTTTAAAGAGAACTGTCTATTTTGTGGCTTGAGTGCAAAATTAGGAAATTCGGGCGTTTTCATGCCTGTGCGGACATTTGACTTTCAAACATGCCCCGTTCACATGCCCTGATTTACTCACGGGATGCAAATTCTGCATATATGCAAAATCTGCACCGGGTGTAAATTTCAGCATGTGAACGCAATTGCATATATGCAAATGTAAATATACATATGTGCAAATATACACCCGGGTGTAAATCTGCACCTATTCAGTCCAGATGCAAATTTACTCAATCGAAAATAATCTTTATCAAACTTCGAGAATCATTGCCATTTGACCCTAATTTGTTAAGTACCATGTGAACGCTTAGCAAATATACTTTTACACACGGGTGCATATATGCAAAATTTGCACCCCGTGAGTGAATCAGCGCATGTGAACGGGGCTTTTAAAATTCAACGGATTTGTGAAAACAGAAGGGACACCAGGGCTAGTGAAGTTCAGTGTCACATTGAAACAGCTTCAGCTTTGCATGCCGCCGACTGCAAACCAACAACGTACATGTAGTGTTAATTTTAGCACCGGAAAAACTAGACCATCGCAATCGAGAATTTTTCACTCATATGGAGACGTCACCATTGCCGGTGAAGGGCTGCAAAATTTATATCTATGCTCGGTGCTTACGGCTTTTGAGCAGGGAGGGATCTTTATCGTGCCACGTTTGCTGTGATACGAGGCCTCGGGTTTTGCGGTCTCGTCCAAAAAACCGCCCCATTCAGTCGCCTCTTGTACGACAAGCAAGGAGTACTGAGGACCTATTCTAACCCGGATAAGAGGATTGAGGAATATTTTGGTGACTCTGTGATCATCGCTGAGGTAAATGGGAAATCGAATGTTGTTACCCTTCAGAAAACAGCATCAAGCATTCTTCATGATTTCTATCATCAATCAAGAAAAGAAATAATCATTAAAACTGAGCTGCCACATTGATAAAGATCTACCTCTTCCACGTGGTTTACCTACCATATATGGATGTGCACGATGACGTCATGAGTATGCTTTATTTATACCCTGTCACTAGAAAGTAGTCAGCGCATTTCATATCATAGGTAAGAACATTTTAAAGTAGAAATTAATTTCATTTTAAATTTACAGTTTGTTGAAAAACTGGTTTTTATCTTTTTGTTGTTTGTTAAATGTTGCAGTCCTTTAATCATTATTGTACATTTAAGGTATTCCATGTATAATGAAAGGATAATGAACAATTTTGAAGAATTTAGATCAACATAAAAGTTTATTGTTAAATAATGATGGAAGTGAAGCAGATGAAATGTACATGACTGGTAAATGATTAGAAGCTGACCTTTTTGCACGTAAGACTTTTTGGAAGAGTTGTCTGCCCTTTGTAAAAATAAGACAAAACTAATTTTCTAAAAATGTATGTGGTCAATGATTAATTTTATTTCATATTTTCATAAAAAGAAAGTGTATGTAACTTTTTACCAAGAGATAATTATGAAAATATAATTTGTTTTTAAAATATTGTAATAAAACATGCTTTTTCCCATATACTTCAATGTTAAATTCTAGGTGAAATAAATCAGGCAGTAAACAAAATTTTGAAAATTCCTATGGTGGATTATTTCTATTTGATGAACCCTTCTAAATGATACCATGATTACAAATATTCCACCATCCATTTATTAGATATGAAATATGGTCATTACACATTGAATACCTTAATAAAGTAATGTATATTTACGCAAAACCATCGGCAGGATAAATTCGTTGTGTAAACACCTAGAGGGGCAATATTATAATATCCATGGGGTCTTTGAAAAAAAAAATGTTGGGCTCGGACTTTCGGGGCGTCACGTGATTCGTTTGTGACATCACAGTTGTCAACCTAAGAAATACACTCTCTACACGGAGACAGTCTGACAGCTACCGTAGCTTACGTATGTAGTATACTTTGCTTTCAAGAGTTTTAACGATGTACACGATTTGTTTATTCAATGTTATTGTTCATATCCAATCTTTAAATATTATGTTTTGATATTGTGATTATACCGAGCGAAGCTCGGACGGGCCGAAGGCCCGTCCGCGAAGCAAGGCTCTAAAGGTAACACGTATGTAAAAGAAAAAAGTCAAAATCAGCAAAAGAAAAAGAGATAATCTCTATATACGTTTAGTGAAATTTTCGTGATCCATATGGGCGCCGCCATTTATTTTTTCATTACCTGCTTCAACAGTTATTCGTGTTTTATTTTGAATGCCAATAATAGAAGACTTTAACGTGCAATTCGTAATTTAAACACTCATTTTGTTCAAAGTGAATAGTATAATTATCATTATAACAGGTTTTAGCAAATAAATACATATAAAACCGTAATACGACTAAATAGATGAACGAGTTCATGAGTTTCTGTGAATAAGAGTATACGATAAAATTACGGTTACTTTTTTACCATTTTGAATTTATTGGTTAATTTTGTTTAGTTTTAACGGCCTTTTTCATTGCATACAGAATGTATTATTGTTGTTTATAATTGTTTGCTTTGAAAAAGAGAAAAAAGTCGAGGCTAAATGTGTCGTCACAATGCACAGTTTACGTCGCCTTGCGTTTTATTTCCCGCGTTCAATGAATAGGCGGATCATGTAAAACTGTTGTCCCCATATTAACTCCTTTAATATTGAGATGTTACTGGGTGTTTAGGGCAAGGAAATTTCATTCAAAATATATATTTTTAAATGAATCATAATCTACCGTACTTAACGGAATTATGATTACCATTCGGGACACGGAGTTACGTACATGCTTCGCTCGGTCCAACGGTCACACCGTATACATATTACGATGTTCAATGTGACAAATGTATAATTATGGTGTTTAATTAATAATTCATCAAAGATGTTAATTTGAAATCTGAACAAATTTTCTAAAGGTCTTCAGTGAGGTAAATTCGCCTCGCCCGATACGGATTTCCATTTCACACCCTTGATGATTCCGTATTACGTCCCAAACCAACTCAGAGTAGCAGACGGTGTAACTAAAATGGCCTAATACAAATAAATTAATTTAGTATTTAACTCTACCTCCATCTGTTGTTGCTTAAATACTTATCGTCATGTCAAGTTAAGAGAGTGTGGTGTTCGTTAATAGAATAGTATTCTTATTGAATTTCCCTGTTTTACAATTATGATCAGGGACTTATCTAGGCTGTTTTTACTACTGGTAAAAGGTACCTTTCCCCTTTGGCAACAAATGGATATTTCCCCTTCCACAGAAAAAAATATACCCTTCATTTGTAGAAACTTCACAAAATTGTTTGAGAATTTTCAACGGAAATCATTTTCATATATTTTAAGCCATTTTCTATAATTGTCAAACTCTTACAATATAGATAAAATGAGTAATCAATCAATTTATATGGCTATAATAATCTGTCTATATCATATTCTATGGATGTCCCCTATCCTCACCCCCTTTACTTTACACACAGAACTCTTTGTTTTTCTTTCTACCTCCTGTCACAGTTTTAAGCTAACACCCTTTATTCATATTACGCAAAGAAAGTATGTCACAGCCTGATACTAAATTAAGCAAATCTACAAATTAGGGCTTATAATGCAAAACACCTTATGTAAGCATTTTCACGGGCGTATTATGTACCGTTTGCGGTACTCTTGTTTCAAATGTTGCGGATATTTTACAATATTGTTATTTGTTTAAACAATGGACTGCTTCCATATATTTTTTCTTGTCAAGACTACAGAATATGAAATATTTATTAGAATGAAAAGAAAATCGCATACGAAATGTCATAAATCGCAAACATGCATTTATTTTTCATTATCAATTCATAAAACAAAAGGGGGTTGAATGGTCAAAGCCGTAGCCTGACCTCTCACAATTAATGCATTTTAACAATTTACCACCGATGTAACATGCAAACGATTTTCTATTTTAAATACATTATATAATGTTACATGTATTTTAATTTTTCGCCGGCTGACACATAAATGTATGTCGCAAAATCACCCCAAAGCTGCAATACGAAAGTACCATCCACTCCACAATTAGTAAACACATTTGTGTATTTTGTTTAATAATTTTTCTTGTCTACATTTTTAGGAAACAAAGCTTCAAATTCTTAAATTTGACTATAGCTGGGCAGAAGAGGTAGAAAAGCACGAGAGAATGATGGAGGTACAGAATGCCGTAGCATTGTATGAAATATCGACTGTTCAGTTTATTTTGGGAAATCATAAAATTTATTTCATCCAATTTATTCTTTAGGAGGAAAAGAAATCTGCTGCCACATCAAAAAGCAAGAAGTGTCAGCAAGGTAGGGGCGAGGAAAAGAAAAATACCAGCAAGAAGGGGGGAAATAAGAAAGCCAGAAAGAAAAGGAGGGGCTCTCGCAGGGAACCTCAGCAAAGAGGTGAAGATCAGAAACATACTGGTAAAGAGAGAGACTCTGTGCACAGAAATCCACAGCTCACCACAGGGGAGGTTACCACAGGGCAGGTTACCACAGGGGAGGTTACCACAGGGTTGGTTACTACAGGGCAGGTTACCACAGAGGTTGCAACAGGGGAAGTCACCACAGGGGAGGAAACAATAGATGCAGGAGAGTTGGACAATGCACATGAGATGAATTCGGCAAAGGATCCCATCATGAAACAAGCAGACGAGGCTCTTCATCGGGAAATCAAAGATCATGAAGAAGTAAAGGAGATTGTCGAGGACAATATCGGGTATGTTCACGTTTTGCCCAAAGTAAACATTTTCACTGAACGTCTGGTTCACTTTAACTTCAGTAAAAAAAAAATTATTTCAAGATGAGGGTGGAATTTTAAGAAAAGAAAAAAATGTCAATATTTTCCCCCCTGATACTTATATTGTTTTTCAGCATTTTGAGCCAATTCCAACGATACCAAACACTATATATTAATATGTTTTTGAGAAAACCTGGTTTTGAATTTTTTTCTTTTTAAGTCTTCTTTCTTCATTAAAATATTCTTAAATTTTAATCTATGTTTAAATAATGCGTACTTGCAGGCAATTCCTATTTTGAATGAGAATAAGTATATTCAGTAAACGAAAAGCATACATGTACAACATGTAATAGGGATATTTAATAATTACGATGTGCTCTCTCTCTCTCTCTCTCTCTCTCTCTCTCTCTCTCTCTCTCTCTGACAAATGCGCTGTTTAACATAATTACTTCCATCATATTGTGTTAATATGCATCTTGACAAATATAGAAATTAGAGTATTGTCGATGATTAGCAAATTGGAATTAATTTATTACATAATTAATAGAAGCAAAAAATACAAACCACCGAAAGATTTATTTTTAAAATCCCGAGTTAATTACATTTGACCGAGACTTATATTCAATGTACTTTGATAGAGGTTTTCATTAAAAACAAAATGTTCATCGGGACTGTCTGGATAATGCAATGATTTTTGCATAATAAGTGTATATACCATGCAAATTCCTAGGGTCTTTGTCACAGTATAACTAAATTACGGTTAGCTAGTTTGGGTTTTGACTTCTTAAGTATATTGGGTCGATGCGATATCAGATCTAGTCTAAGATCATGGGTATCTTGCGCCGACCCAATATATTTCACACTTTCCGCAAGAAGCACATCTGTTGATTTCAAATACACGGATTAGCTGACCCCCATTGTTCTACTGAGGCGAAAACCCCTTCGAATTTGCATGGAATGTACAAGTTATACACAGGTCATTGTTATAGTCATACATCATAGTACCGCTAACCCGACAAAGATTTTTTTTTATTTTAAATAAGTTATTGAACGACGAAACTGCAGATTGAACTTTATAGAGCCCCGTGCTACCATTGCTTATATTTTTCAATGTATCAGAAGGGGTATGTTGCCGGTTAAGTTGTGTGAAATTCTTGACAAGCAATGAAATGATAACAAAATTGGTGCTTTAAATTGGGAACGTGTGTGTGTGTGTGTGGGGGGGGGGGGGGGGGTGTAGTAGTCTGAAACTGTCTCAATTCCCCCTTCCGACTTCAATTTCTTAAATCGTGCAGTGGGTAGGTCGCTACAAGCTACAAGGCTAAATCAAATTACACCCTCTCCGATTCTACGTGCTTGTAATCAATATTTAAGGATGTAAATCCTCGGTATCAAATGCAACTAGTTCATGAATAAAATACTAATATCAATATAAACAGAAATGACTTAACGATTATTTGCTTTTATTCATATACGCTGTCGATTATTAAAATCTTTAATTTAATCTTTAGATGCATTAGATAATGAAAGCAAGAGAGAGAGAGAGAGAGCATTGGTAATCATTGATTATAATATTCATAAATGTATGCAGATACGGGAAGTTTAATACGTTCAGTATAAATCTTGAAAGTACAATTTCTTTCTGATTAATTATCCATCCCCTTTCATTCTGATATTTTTTTTTTTATTTCCCATATTGTTTTCTTTACATGTTAAATTTTTCGGCTGGTCCGGGCGAGGACTAATGAATGAGTCCCCCCCCCCCCCCACCCCCCACCCCTCCCTTCTAAAACAATGTTACATGCTTAGCTGTCTACCTCCCTCTCAGTCAAAAATAAAATAAATACATGCTATATATGTACTGCAACATCATTCGATTTACTGGATAATTCTTCGATTTCACCTTCATAATACATGTTAATGCAAGCGGACTATCTTGGCATTTTTTTGTCCACGAAGGCACAGTTGACCCAAAACCCATTGCTAGCGGAGATGAGATGAAGTTTACCCCCGTATCATGTTTTAACTGACCAAAACCTAAGTTCTACGTTTGTTTTACAACTTTCATTCAGAAGACGCGCAAGTTTGTGAGTCACTGAATAAACGAGAAAACGTCTGCATTTTTATTTCAATCGTTGTCAACCCTATACTTTGTAATATTTCAAGACTACATGTACTCAATTCAATTTATTGGATCTCATCACCATTATGCAATGGTATACAAAAATATAAAGACAAAAGCTGTTATATATACATTTAGTAAATAATACATGCGTGTGATAAAGTATTTATCAAGTTAGAAAAAAAAAACGTGTTATTAATAATGTGAGGTATGGGCATTCTAGGTAGGGGAGCACATTTTATTTTATTATTTTCTTAATGAAAGTACGGAGTTTTCTAAAGGTTTGTTTAAAAGTAAAGATATTTTTAATATTTATTTGTTTAGGTGATAAAAATTTGATTCTTTGCTCACATTGCATCACAGTTGAGTACATAATGAAATTCATCCCCAATGTAAACATGTACATGTATATAGCTGACCTTGATCACCTATTCCTAATTACAATGAAAACCTTACGTTAAAAATAAACCACTGCTTATGGTACACATTTCTTTGAATTGCTATTTATCAAATTGAAATTACTGGCATACGATTGTCGTTGTTCATGACCCTTCTTTTATTTGGTGAGATTGTGCTGCACGTGCCGTGAAACAATGTACCGACGAGTGGTAGGAATAACATAGATGTTTATATACAGGATGTCGAGAATTTGGGCGTTTCATAAAAAGGTGTGAACTGTAGGGATATGTACCGAAAACACCAACGTATCATTTAAAAAAATCCAAGAATTGAATGATTGATAGCTAATTTCTAAACAATTAATGGGGTGGGGGGCATGCATGCTGGCCAAGCGAAAATTTTTTTTGGGGTGTTTTATTTCGGAAATTATTTCTTTGTTTTATCACACGGAGATACACGGTGGCATCGACGGAGGTACAGGTGACATCCACGGAGATGCGCGGTGACATCTACGGAGATCCTCCGTGGCCTTCAACGTCTAGCTCGCGCGGAAAAAATAGGACTTCAAAGGTGCCGACAATTTTTAAGGTCCACCGTGTTTGGGGCAAATTTGTTCCACCGCGTTGCGTGGAACACGCATAAAACTCGTGTCGTGTACTGTACCTATACCTGTTCTTGTGCATTTCTTTCTGATCATTATTATATAAAGTTGGAAAATGCTTTCAAAATCCGGGTAAACCTGAAGAAATGTAATGATATATTTACAGGACAGTAAACGAAGCGTGCAACAATAGCGACGCCATTGTAGATAGAGAGCAGGAACTCCAGAAAGGAGACTTGGAGGTATTTAGAGTTGATTGACGAGGACACTAATAATGTATTATACTGTATTGTTTAACGCTATCATATACCGAAATTAAACCAAAACCTTTCTTGTCTCCCAAAATTTCAAACGTTTTTTAAAAGCTTTAAGACAGTCTTACTTTTGATTTTTTTATTTCATAGTAGAGATCCCGTTCAGTACAGTTTCACTTATTTGTCTGTAACACAGAGATGCATTGAGTATCTGACATTAAAAATTACATATCTCAGTTTTACTCGGATTTAGTTTAAAATGCTTTTTAACGAGTTTCTTTCATAAAGTATTGAGAGGAGTATTGTTGGGTATTTATCAAATTGAAATTGGAATTTAGATATGCATGATATGGTTCATCTCAATCAAGGTGAAAATAGGAACTGCATATCCTGCACAAAGCATACTTAATTTGGATAGCAAATAGAGCCGTTGTTTAGGACTTCGATGTTGTACACTTGTTAATAAATTCACAAACAACAAACACATTACAAGCGTTCCTGTTTTACAGCCTTCCAGAGACGACAACGTCGTTGACGATGATGATGATGATGACGGGTTTTTCCCTAGAAAGCTTTTTCTCTTCAAAATAGATAGATTTAAGGTATTAATGTACATCTATTTTCATTATGTTGCGGTATTTGTCTTTATAACGGGCCAGGGGAATGGATGGAATTCCAATGCTCTTCATCAGATGTGTTTGCATTCCATACACATGGACTGCAATTTTTTTAACAACCTAAAGTTACGTCCTATGTCAAACATATCATGCAGATATCCGTTTGAAATAAATTCAACTGCAAAGTTAAAATTTGAATTTCTTGGTAAATCTTTTACGTATCCATTACATGCATGCGCATATACCTCTCTAAGTTCATTCGTCTAGAAATCACAGCTTGAAGTATTTGATTGTAATTCCCATAACATAATGTAATGTGTGAAGAATTTGCCCGTCAGAAGTACATTCTTGTTCCTTGCTTGATAAAATTATTTCTAACAGCAGAAGGAAGAGGGACTGTGTAATGCAGACTTGGGAAGCTGTAATGTTGCCAGTCCTACACGCCGTCTAGACTGTTTACATAGTGACGACGCTACAGTGGTAAGTCATTATCTGTAATGTTGCAAGTCCTACATGCCGTCTAGACTGTTTACATAATGACGACGCTACAGTGGTAAGTCATTATCTGTAATGCCGTCTAGACTGTTCCCATAGTGACGACGCTACAGTGATAAGTCATTATCTGAAATATACTTGTATTATATGATATTTACATAACCAATGTTTTCATTTTTGATATCTTTACTAACTGTAAAGATAAACATATCCACATGAACGCGTTACATCTGTAAACAATGCTTACGTCTAATTCAATGCCCGGGAATTCCGTCAGAAATGAAAGTTGAATGTAAATATAAGAAATAATGTGCTTTATAAAGCATGCCAGCGTGAAGTGTTGTAGTTTATACTTAATCTCCAACGTTTGACAGTGATATCAATAAATAAATATGAATGGTAGTAGCGGTGTATGAATCTTGATAATATAAAACATTTATTTTTAATACAGCTGTGACTTCCGACAGAAATGAAAGTATAATGTAAATATGAAAATAGATTTCATGTTTGGAAATACATGAGAGTATGAACTGAAACGCCTCCTGTCGCCATGCTTTTCATGACGCTAACAACGCTTCCTGAAGTATGCTGATGTAATGTGTGGCAGTTCATATCGTTATGTATATTCAAGCACTTATTTCTTAAATGTATTTTCAAAGAATTAAATTTATTTCTTAAGTAAAAGAAGGTCTGACATTTTCTTCTCTTATGTTGATTAATTATTTTTTTCAGGCAGCTATGAAGGATGAAATGACCAGGAAAATTCGAAAGTTTTTTGGATTTAAATGAAATCAGAAAAATTGCACCCGATGAACATCCAGGATAAATAAAAAAAAAAAAAAAAAAAAAGAATATTGTTCCTTATGATAGATATGGTGTTTTTTTTTTGTCCAACAAATAAATAGATTTTATAGAGTGAATTATGAGTTTGCTTTGATTACAAGTACTTTCAAAGAACTCGAGAATATGAGGTACTTCTGTTCATGGGATATGATTTTATCAAATGTCGGATCAACAGGGCAGTTGAGCACTTTATTTTATTTTATTCATTACATCATCATGATCATAAATTATGGTTGTGGATTGATTCGCATCGATTAATTTATTTCAAACAAATACATTTGAATCCAATAATGGTCTTGTGTGGTGGCGGACGACTATTCTCTTTAGAGAAGTCGAGAGGCATAGCCTTCATCGACTTCTCTTCGCAAGCATTCATGTTTTGATTCTGGAAAACGTGTAAATGCCGGAGTCAGTGACGGTTTATGCTTCAACCGACGTTTCGACTCGGATGTGCCTGGATTTACGCAATAGACAATTTGTTTTCAAACATTTAACAGTAATGCTCAAAACTGTCACAAAGAAATCAACACCTACTTGCTTTTAATCCACTTTCAACATGTCCCCTGTCCCGGGTTTACGTTAACTGGTTTTGGGAGCTGTCACAATAGAGGACCAGTTAAGAGAAAAGCAGGCTGATGTAATCAGAGTTGTGATTTAAACCCGGGACAGGGGCATATTGAAAATGGATTAAAAGCAAGTAAGTGTTGATTTCCTTGTGACGGTTTTGTGCATTGCTGTTAAATGTTTGAAAACAAATTGTCTATTGCGTAAATCCAGGCACATCCGAGTCGAAACGTCGGTTGAAACATAAACCGTCACCGACTCCGGCATTTACACGTTCTCCAGAATCAAAACATGAATGCTTGCGAAGAGAAGTCGATGTAGGCTATGCCTCTCGACTTCTCTAAAGAGAATAGCGGACGACAGGTGATATTTGTGAATACACACATGTACAATGTATATGCGAATCTACGGATGGCGGTGTCTCGGTGGTTGCGTCAGCAGAAGTAGACTTCAATACTAGTATACATGTACGTAGATGGCACTGCTTCGGTGGTTGCGTCAGCAGAACTGGACTTGAATACTCCCCCGTACCTTGGCTGCGTCAAACAAAGAAATTATAATTTGGAACAGAGTTCAAAATGTAATTGTTCAAACCTAAGACATAAAAATAAGCGAGACACTGCTATGTTAACGCTCTATAGTAACTAAACATTAAGCATATCATTAGCTTTAATACACTACATTCATTTGTCGTAAGCGAGTAGAGCACAAATGTCTCTGTTTATTTCCAATTTGCAGTCAAGCTACCGTAACATTAAAATATTTCTTGTGGGGTTTTTAATGAAATGTGGTATCAGACAAACACAACCGTCAAACAGAATGTTTTTATAAAGGCGACACGAAATTCAGGAGTTAAAATCTAGTACACATTCTGGTATTCACCTTTCGTTCTCAATTTAACTTAAAACTATGCATTTCAAAGAAGTAACTCTTCTTGAAGTAACATCGACAACATAAATCGGGGCAGGCTACTGACAAACAAGTTGATGTTATAAAGGTTTCAACAGTCTCGTTTAAGTCAGCATTTCGCAAATTCTATGGTCGTTATAGCAATCTAGTTTGCCAATGCAGCCTGTCATTGGGTCAAATGCTGTCTGATGTGTTTCATACCAATTGTTAGGCCGTTCTATACACACTGATTTGATTGCGAATTACTCAGTTTACCTGATCACAAATTCACGATATAGAGCTCGTTGGCTAGTGTGACAGGTCGACAGGGGATGTTTACTCCTCGACACCTGATGATATCCCACCTCTGGTATGTAGAGGGCTCCATGTTTGCCTAACTCTTTATTTTGTATTACTTATAGGAGTTATGAGATTGAGTTTTCAACACGACCATTCCTTACGATAAATTAAAGACTAGACTTTTTGACATCATAGACAGTTGCTTCTTCAAAAAAATGGAAAGCGCAAATATTCATATCTAGTGATCAGTCATCCAAAACATTACTTTGTTAAACACCACTCTGATTCCACGCACAAGTACTATGAAGTTGAAATAAAAAATATGCTGGAGTTCTTCAAAGAAAATATATTCGTGGTCTTTGGTCATACGGTCTTCCAACAGTCGGTTGAAATTCCCATGGGCATGAATTCTGCTCCTTTGTTAGTTGACCTGTTTTTATATTCATGTGAAGCAGAATTTATTCAAAAACATCTACGTGAGAAGAAAAAATTTCTTGCTGTGGCCTTCAATTCGACATTTAGATATATCGACAACGTTTTATCTATTAACAATAATAACTTTCATTCATTTCATTCAATATATCCCTGTGAACACGAAGTAAAAGACACCACAGATGCTTCTCCCCCGTAAGCTTCCCATATTTATGTAGCAATATTCCATTATCACCTGCATATGGTGTTTATATCTCTCAACTGATTCGATACGCAAGAGCTTGTTCTGCGTATGGTCAGTTTTTAAATCGATGCAACCTACTGACAAACAAGTTGATGGTACAGGGGTTTCAACAGTCTCGTTTAAAGTCAGCATTTCGCAAATTCTATGGTCGTTATAACTATCTAGTTTGCCAATACAACCTAACATTGGGTCAAATGCTGTCTGACGTGTTTCATACCGATTTTTAGATCGTTCTTGGCACACTGATTTTGACTACGGATAACTCCGTTTACCTGATCAAGATAAAGGGCTCAGGGTGGGTGTGATCGGTCGACAGGGGATGCTTACTCCACCTAGGCACCTTATCCCACCTCTGGTGTGTCCAGGGGTACGTGTTTGCCCAACTATCTATTTTGCATTGCTTATAGGAGTTAATTAAGAGATTGGTCACTGTTTGTTATCTTCACCTTTCATTAATCACTGTTCGTTATCATGTATGGAAAGTTTTGTTTGGTTGAATTTCAGTAAGAACGTTCAGTGAAAGAATCTTAAAGAATGGAACATTAATTGATCGTTTCAAATCTGCTAAATGTCAAATTTAACATTCAAGTGAAATCAAATTTATTTCATTGAACAGTACACGTACAGCTCATTAGAAAGGTAACTGAATGTACACTGGTCCGAGTCCCACTCATGAAAGAAGAACATGTACATCTATGTAGTTACCAAATATTTCTCACAATTACAATTTAACATTCTTGGCATGTGTTCTGACTTTCGAACTTCAGTTTATGAGGGAGTATTTAGTAGAGTAATGTAAGTCAATGAGGCAAATCATAACAAAAAGCACTAACATGGGAGATAAAACAATTTCATTTACAGTCGTGTGTTTATTGTCTTCTCAGCTTATTTTGTCGATTTAAAAAATGAATTTCTGGAGTAATCTCATGAGAACGTCATTGTTCTTCTGTAGAATCTGTTTCAACGTCTGTAGTCTTGTTTTCTTGTCCAGCAAACCTAACCACTGTCCCGTCTTTGTGCGCAATCCACAAATTTCCACTTCCTGGATCAAAAGCCGCGGCCAGCGGGTATCCTAAAGATTTATCTAGTGCGTACCGGACCTGGTGCTTCTCCAGCATTGCCATATACACAATGTACATTTCGTTTGCGATGGAATTACCGATAAAGACTGTCCCATCCTTTCCACAGCAACATTGAGAAGGTGTAAAGGATCCGTTCGGTTTAACGACTGCGGGAGCCGTCGACCAAGTCCCGTCTGCGCTTACCAGTCTCACTCCTCGTTTCAAATCGGATACGACTAAATTAAGATTTGACGTCATATCAACGTAAACTGGGGATTTCAAGTTTTCTTTTACGCCATACTTTTTTATCAGTGTACATTCAAACTTCTTTCCTATTGAGAATGCCATTACAGTTGCCGTCATGTAGTCACAAACAAATAGCATTTCGTTGTACAGACACATTCCACGCGGATATATGGACTTGTCCAGAAACACCCTACAATGAGTGTACCCGCAAGATGATCTTTTATACATCTGAATTGTGCCAGGGTTATCCACTAAAAAAGAAACGAAAGCGAGGTTATATTCATGAACCATTCAGGATGATCATATCAGGAACAATTTAATTTTGTGTAATACGCAATTTGATTGGCCGAGCAATTTACTTTATTTTTCAATAATATAATATACAATGTAATGTTTATATTTTTTAAAACGTCACTCAAATGAAATATTTTAACCCCATATTGTGGCCCCAACCTAATCACGAAGGGGGACGACATAACCCTGATACAAAGTCACAAGGTCACCCTCAAATGTCAAGACCACAAGGTTAAAAGTTAGTTCCAGAGACGGTCTTGTTACAAGGATTGCACATATGAAATATTAGTGCCCTATCATTCACATTCAAAAGTGATGAGCAAGGTTAAAGTCTTGAAGAGACAGAGCAATAACAATATGACCCCGATGTTTTTATATCAATATGACTTAGAAGAAGATTTCAAAAGATGGTTCTCTATATATTCTCACATAAAACTTTGAGACTCTAGTGTGGCCCCATTCTATCCCAGGGATAATGTTTTGAACAAACTTGAATTTGCACTTCCTGGGGATGCTTCAATGAACAATCATTGCCCTGCATGTGTTAAAGCACGACCCTTCATCTGAACAATCTTGAATCCCCTTAACCCAAAGACGATGTGTCCCAACTTTGATTGAAATTGACCCAGTGGTTTTGGAGAAGAAAATGAACATGTGCAAAACAAATTTCGATCGAAAAAGCTCGTTTGAACATTCGGCCCAGGTGAGGGAAAATGCGTATTCATTGGGTGATCAATCAACTTATGCGGAATAATTAATTCCAAAGAATTTTATTAAGTTATAAAATGATTTGGAGCAGATTACGCATTCAATAAACTGCTTTTAATGAGTGTTCATTCTATCGCATCTCTTTGCAGTTCCTTTAAAATCATGTACATGTAAAACTTATACGGTACCAATTTTGATGCACCAGATGCGCATTTCGACAAATAATATTTCTTCAGTGATGCTCAACCGAAATGTTTGAAAACCGAAATAACAATAAACTTGTAAGAGCTATTCTAAGGGAAAACAGAGTGCCAAAAACTGGAGTCAAATTCATCTAAGGATAAGAGCTATGCATGAGGGAGATCATCCTTAATTTTGAAATGAATTTCTAAATTTTATCACAGCAATTAAATATACATCCGTATTTTCAAGCTAGTAACGAAGTACTTAGCTACTGGGCTGTAGAGACCCTCATGTAATTTGTTGATATCATATTTTTCCTCCTTGCAATGTATCATTATTAGCCTTGCAATATATACAAGTATATCAGACTACATGCCATACATTCAAAGTACTTTTCATAACCAATGACATGTTACATAGTAAGGTGCATGTCATTTTGAAATTGTCAATTCTCACAAACCTAAAAGACTCCCTGGGTCTGAAACAAACAAGTAAGGTACACCTCTTCTTAATAAGCACACCGCATCAAATGGACCCTTCAGCTTCTCTGTGATCTCCCATTTCTTTACTCCCTCCTTTGAGAACCCTATGCACTTTGAGGATGCATGGCTCACCACCACAATAGTATTACTGTCCAGCACACACATCCCTGTACAATGGAGAGTCGATATGGAACTATAACCTACTAACATAGTTTTACAATATAGTTCTACCATCGGCGTAGTACTACCTTCAACATAGCATTACCCATCAACAAATTACTACCCATTAACATAGTATTACACATTAACATAATACTACACATTAACATAATACTACACATTAACATAGTATTACACATTAACATAATACTACACATTAACATAATACTACACATTAACATAATACTACACATAAACATAATACTACACTTTAACATAATACTACACATTAACATAATACTACACATAAACATAGTACTACACATAAACATAGTACTACACATTAACATAATACTACACATAAACATAATACTACACATTAACATAATACTACACATTAATATAATACTACACATTAACAAAATACTACACATAAACATAATACTACACATTAACATAATACTACACATTAACATAATACTACACATAAATATAGTACTACACATTAACATAATATTACACATTAGCATAATACTACACATTAACATAATACTACACATTAACATAGTACTACACATTAACATAATACTACACATAAACATAATACTACACATTAACATAACACTACACATTAACATAATATTACACATTAACATAATACTACACATTAACATAATACTACACATTAATATAATACTACACATTAACATAATACTACACATTAACATAATACTACACATTAACATAATACTACACATAAATATAGTACTACACATTAACATAATATTTTACACATTAACATAATACTACACATTAACATAATACTACACATTAACATAGTACTACACATAAACATTATACTACACATTAACATAATACTACACATTAACATAGTACTACACATAAGGATTATACTACACATTAACATAATACTACACATTAACATAATACTACACATTAACATAATACTACACATTAATATAGTACTACACATTAACATAATATTACACATTAACATAATACTACACATTAATATAATACTACACATTAACATAATACTACACATTAACATAATACTACACATTAACATAATATTACACATTAACATAATACTACACATTAACATAATGCTACACATTAACATAGTACTACACATAAACATTATACTACACATTAACATAATACTACACATTAACATAGTACTACACATAAACATTATACTACACATTAACATAATACTGCACATTAACATAATACTACACATTAACATAATACTACACATAAACATAATACTACACATAAACATAATACTACACATTAACATAATACTACACATAAACATAATACTACACATTAACATAGTACTACACATTAACATAATACTACACATAAACATAATATTACACATTAACATAATACTACACATTAACATAATACTACACATTAACATAATACTACACATCAACATAATACTACACATTAACATAATACTACACATTAACATAATACTACACATTAACATAATACTACACATTAACATAATACTACATATCAACATAGTACTACACATTAACATAGTACTACACATTAACATAATACTACACATTAACATAATACTACACATTAACATAATACTACACATTAATATAGTACTACACATTAACATAATACTACACATTAACATAGTACTACACATTAACATAAAACAATATATTAACATAATACTACACATTAACATAATACTACACATTAACATAATACTACACATTAACATAGTACTACACATTAACATAGTACTACACATTAACATAATACTACATATCAACATAGTACTACACATTAACATAATACTACACATTAACATAATACTACACATTAACATAATACTACACATCAACATAATACTACACATTAACATAATACTACCCATTAACATAATACTACACATTGACATAGTACTACACATTAACATAATACTACACATCAACATAATACTACACACTAACATAATACTACACATTAACATAATACTACACATCAACATAGTACTACACATCAACATAATACTACACATCAACATAATACTACACATTAACATAATACTACACATTAATATAGTACTACACATTAACATAATACTACACATTAACATAATACTACACATCAACATAATACTACACATCAACATAATACTACACATTAACATAATACTACACATTAACATAATACTACACATTAATATAGTACTACACATTAACATAATACTACACATCAACATAATACTACACATCAACATAATACTACACATTAACATAATACTACACATTAATATAATACTACACATTAATATAGTACTACACATTAACATAATATTACACATTAACATAATACTACACATTAACATAGTACTACACATAAATATAGTACTACACATTAACATAATATTACACATTAACATAATACTACACATTAACACAATACTACACATTAACATAATACTACACATAAACATAATACTACACATTAACATAGTACTACACATTAACATAGTACTACACATTAACATAATACTACACAGTTTCTGATTAAGTGATACTGAGTATAATTAGTAGGCAATACAGTATTAGATAAAATATCGAATCTGTAATATTTCCGCAAATGAAAGCAATGTAAACATGCAGTTTGTACGTTATCTGTTTTATGAATAGTCTCATTCGATCACCCTCGTACATTGAACAAGACCATCAATATCGACACTAGCTTGTTAACATTCACCCCTCTTACAAGGGGACCGTGTAAAACTAGTCAACCTTATCACTATACAAATATATTTTTTTTTCTCATGATACCGTACCTGTCACTCGGACACAGGAGTCAAAGGAACTTCTTTTGGTGTGGATGTAGGGCGAATGGACCTTAAAAGACGAAAAGAATAGTTTATTTTAAGTGATAGCATAGTTCGTTAAGTATAATTGTATTAAAAGTATTTTTAATCGATGAAACCATTTTTCAAACTAAAACTAATGAATGTACCTTTTCGGTTGTCACCACCTCGGACAGTGCGACAAATTGTCCAAAACATTCCTGCTCGATGAAAGTTTTGATACTGCTGTCTGGCTTAAAATCCAGCCGCCATTGTTGCACAGGTTTCTGTAACTCTTTCTGAAGTGCCTCTACAGCCCTCCATTGTTTTAGTATTTGTCGGGACTGGATAGCGCGAAAAGTTGTGTTCGCAAATCTGTCGACGCCATCAATTTGGAAACGAATTTCATTTAATCGAGTAATTAGGACTTCTCTGAGGCCGGGTTTTTTCTGCTCCCTCAAGTTTCCCAACTGTTCAGTTGCTTCGGAATGGAACTGTGTCAGCATTTCCTCTTTTCTCTGGTGAAGTATCTTGAATAGATCTTCGAACCACTTGTCCAGTTCTTTCACCACTGTACTATTGTGTTCTCGCACCTGTTGTAATTCCTGGTCATACTTCTGGCGTGCCTCGGAGTGGATTCTAAGAACGTCATCAGAAGAGAGCCTGATGTCCAGGATTTCTTTGAAATGTCTCTCGGCAATCACGGACAGATTCTCGCGTCTGTGTTGATTGTGCTCCACTAGAAGGCAAAATTCACACACAGGGAGACTGCAATCAAGACACCAAAATTCTGACAACCGCTTATGTTTCTCACAAGTATTCAGAGTGTTCTTGTGTTGACTAACAATATTTCGGAGATTAGTCTCCTCGATCAGGTTTTCCAGAGATACTACTACGTGGTTGCTTTGAGTCGAGCGGCGGTGCACCTTTTCACAACTTTCACACATGGAAAATTTACACGTGTAACAAAAAGCAATGGACAAGACATCGTGTTGCTCACAATTTTCTTTCGTTCTGATTTCCAACAGAGCATTGTTAGCTTCCTCTAGCACATAAATCAGACTCTCAATGTACTGATTAACAGGTAATCGGTTCTCGGCTATTACAATGTTTGTCCCACAAATTGGACATCTTCCGCACGCCCCTCTCTCTTGGGAGACGACACGATCAATGCATTTCTTACACAAGGTGTTTCCACAGTCGAGCGACCGTGGGTCTTGGTAGATTTCGTAGCAGCATCGACATGTACACAGCTCCTTCAAGTAGGAGTACATGCTGCTAGATCTGAAATATACATGCAATGTACACGTGCAATGAAAGGTGAAGATAACGAACGGTGATCAATCTCATAACTCCTATAAGTAATACAAAAGAGAGTTGGGCAAACACGGACCCCTGGACACACCACAGGTGGGATCAGGTGCCTAGGAGGAGTAAGCATTCCCTGTTGACCGGTCACACCCGCCGTGAGCCCTATATCCTTATCAGGCAAACGGAGTTATCCGTAGTCAAAATCAGTGTGCCAAGAACGGCCCAACAATCGGTATGAAACAAATAGGACAGCATTTAACCCAATGATAAGCTGTATTGGTAAACTAGATTGTTATAACGACCACAGAATTCGTGAAATGCTGAGTTTAAACGAGACTGTTGAAACCTCTGCACCATCAGCAGCCTGCCTTGATTTGAAAACTGATTATAAGCAGAAGAATATGTTGCTTTATTTCCACACTAAACGATGACAGGTTTATCAGTAATGTTAGTATAAAGTGACCGATAGCTGGAAAATATCTAATTCAACTTAATGTCTGCAAAGCATGCTTCTTCACCTTTGTAAAAAGTAAAAAAAAAAAAAAAGAGGAAATAATTCTGGTGTACCCTTGAATAGTGGGGGAATTAATCTAAAGGATTTCTACTTACTCGAAATCTATTATCAGAAATTTTCTTTGGTATTCTAGTTAAAGAAAACGTACTTTGCGATGATGATGTTTTTGAACAATTGTAAATGTTTTGAAAAATAGCTGTAAATGGATTTAGATACAGCTGTAAATGTTTTAAACATAGCGGTAAATGGTTTGAAACACACCAGTAGATGTAAATGTTTTAAACAAAGCGGTAAATGGTTTGAAACACACCAGTAGATGTAAATGTTTTAAACAAAGCGGTAAATGGTTTGAAACACACCAGTAGCTGTAAATGTTTTAAACATAGCGGTAAATGGTTTGAAACACACCAGTAGATGTAAATGTTTTAAACAAAGCAGTAAATGGTTTGAAACACACTAGTAGCTGTAAATGTTTTAAACATAGCGGTAAATGGTTTGAAACCAGCTGTAGATAGATTTAAACTCAGCCGTAACTGTTTTAAACATAGCTGTGAATAAATTTGAACATAGATGTCAATTGATTTTAATATAGCTGTAAATCTCCGTGTTAGGTAACTTACCTCTTGCCGGAGTCACGATCTCCCACTGCTGCCATCGTATTCCACGACGATCTTCTGAAAATTAATATACCTGAACATGTGACCGAATAAATGCACAAAATGTATGCTGTCATGAGTTAAATATTCATATCTTCAAATGTTTTGTCCATTTTGAAACAATGTTGACTGATTTGATTTATCCACATACGACAATGATAGTGAATGAAATTTTTGTTCGAAAATTTTACTCGGAGAAAAAAACCTACCCCTCCCTTCTGATGTTCTTCAGTTATATGTGATTATCTTCCTGATACGGTACGGCGAGTTTTAAACTTCCTAGGGTTTCCCCACTTTTACCCAACAACATGCTCTACCAATCTCCAATATACCAACTGGTTACATACTTTATTTGTTTTTATGTGAAAAATGACACTACCCTTGACATTGGTTTATGAATAGAAATCGTTTTATTTATGCTCGAGAAATTCAATATCGCTTACTACATGCAATGAAAACATAATAGGATACATGTATACACTTAGTGCTTCATGACCATTGACCAGTGAGCGATAAATTTTATGGCATATGATTTAAGACAATGAACATAATAGTTTTTGGGTAGTTTTAGTATTTTAACCTATTTTTCCTACTTGTTCCATATAAAAGAATGTCTAATTTGTCTTTATTTTTTAATGACAGGTAGGGTTAAAAAAAAAAAAAAAAGAAACTTTGAAACATGACAAGCACCAGATACCCTAGACAACGTCACTGGATATTTCAGGTCCATGAAAACAACACTACATGTACATTGGCAGGAACGGTTTTTCTTTACATCCAACTGTAAACTTTAATGGA